>NC_064642.1:454980148-455287201 GCF_023864345.2 Schistocerca serialis cubense
TACCAGAATTTCTTAACTTCATTCTACTTTGTGACCCTCAATCCTGATGTTAAGTTTCTTGGTTTTCATTACTTTTGTCGTTCTTCAGTTTACTCTTAGTCCACATTCTGTACTCATTAGACTGTTCATTCCATTCAGCACATCACGTAATTCTTCAGTTTCACTCAGGATAGCAATGTCATCAGTGAACCATACTACTGATATTTTTCACCTTGAATTTTAATTCCACTCCTGAACCTTTTATTTTCATCATTGCTTCTTCGATGTTTAATTTGAGCACTTCGTTCTTGGTCATCCACTCTCGTTATTCCCTCTTGACTCTTGTACATATTGTATCTTACCCGTCTCCCCCTATAGCTTATCCCTATTTTGCTCAGAATTTCAAACATCTTGCATCATTTTACATTGTTGACCACTTTTTCCAGGTCGACAAATCCTACGAATGTGTCTTGCTTTTCTTTAGTCTTGCTTTCATTATCAATCACAACATCAGAATTGCCTCTCTGGTGCCTTTACCTTCCCTAAAGCCAAACTGATCATTATCCAACACATCCTCAATTTTCTTTTCAGTTCTCCTGTATATTATTCTTGTAAGCAACTTGGATGCATGAGCTGTTAAGCTGATTGTGTGATCATTCTTGCACTTGCCAGCTCTTGCAGACATTGGAATTGTGTGGATGATATTTCTCCGAAAGTTACATGGTATGTCGCCAGACCCATACTTTCTACACACCAACATTACTAGTCATTTTGTTACCACTTCCCCCAATGATTTTAGAAATTCTGGTGGGATGTTATCTATCCCTCCTGCCTTATTTGATCTTAACTTCTCCAAAGCTCTCTTAAATTCTGATTCTAATACTAAGTCCCCCATCTTTTATAAATCGACTTCTGTCTCTTCTTTTACCACAACAGACCAATATTTCTTCTCATATGGGCCTTCAATGTAATCTTTCCACCTATCCGCTCTCTCCCTGCATTTAATAATGGAATTCTCATTACAGTCTTAATGTTACACCTTGCTTTTAACTTCACCGAATGTTATTTTGACTTTCCTATATGCTGAGTCAGTCCTCCTGACAATCATTTGTTTTTCAACTTCTTCATATTTTTCATGCAGCCATTTTGTCTTATCTTCCCTGCACTTCCTATTCGTTTCATTCCTCAGTGACTTTTATTTTTGTATTCCTGAATTCCTCTGAACATTTTTGTACTTCCTTCTTTTATTGATCAACGAAAGTGTTTCTTCTGTTACCCTTGGTTTCTTCGCAGTTATCTTTTTTGTACCTATGTTTTTATTTTCAATTTCTGTGACTGCCCTTTTAAGAGCTGTCCATTCCTCTTCAACTGTACTGCCTACTGAGCTATTCTTTATTGATGTATCTGTAGCCTTAGAGAACTTCAAGCATATCTTGTCATTCCTTAGTACTAACATATTTCACTTCTTTGCATATTGATTCTTCCCAACTAATCTCTTAAACTTCAGCCTACTCTTCATCACTACTAAATTGTGATCTGAATCTGGTACATCTTACAATCCAGTATCTGATTTCGGCATCTCTGTCTGACCATGATGTGAATCTCTGTCTGACAAAGTACATCTCCTTCTCTTGTGATTCTTGAACAGAGGATTCACTGTTACTACCTGAAATTTATTACATAACTCAATTAGTCTTTCTCCTCTCACATTCCTTGTTCCAAGCCTGTAATTTCCTCTAACCTTTTCTTCTATTCCTTCCCCTACAATTGCATTCCAGTCCCCCAAGACTATTAGATTTTCATCTCCCTTTACATACTGTATTACACTCTCAATAACCTCATATACTTTCTCTAGTTCTTCATCTTCAGCACGTGATGTCGGCATGTATAGCTGAAATATCGCTGTCGGTGTTGGTTTGCTCTTGATTCGGATAAGAACAATCAAATCACTGAACTATTCACAGTAACACACTCTCTGCCTAATCTTTCTATTCATAATGAATACTACTACCGTTATACCATGTTCTGATGCTGTTGATATTACCCTATGCTCATCTGTCCAGAAATCTTTATCTTCATTCCATTTCACTTCATTGACCCTCCTATATCTAGATTGAGCCTTTGCATTTCCCTTTCAGATTTTCTAACTTCTCTACCACATTCAAGCTTCTGACATTCCACACCGTGACTCATACGAAGTTATCTTTTTGTTGGTTACTGAACCTTTTTCTCATTATCACCTCCCCGTTGGCAGGCCCCCTTCTGGAGATCTGAATGGGAGACTATTCCAGAATCTTTTGCCAATGGAGAGATCATCATGACACTTTTTCAGTTACAGGCTAAATTTCCTGTGAATACACGTTATGTGTCTTTAATGTATTGTCTTCTGCATCCTCATGCTGTTGATCATTGCTGATTCTTCAACCTTTAGTGGCAGTTTCCCACCCCAAGGACAAGAGAGTGCCCTGAACCTCTGTCCACTCATCAGCCCTCGTGGAAAAGGCCATTGGCAGACTGAGGGTCAGTTCTTATGCTAGAAGTCTTCTGCCGCCATTGCTGATTATTAATCAAAATTTAAGCAGTGCCAGGTTTCGAACTCGGGACTGAGGACATTTTGATTACTAACCAAAGTTGCTACCCCTAGACCATGGGCGACTTAAGAGAACCACTGTTGAGAAAACTTAAAGAAGCGGCATTTGAAGCTCACTGCCAAACAATTCTACTGCTGTCAACATACATCCGCATAAGGACCACAAAGATAAGATACGAAAAATTAGGGCTCATACGGAGGCATAAAGGCAGTCTTTTCCCCTTGCTCTATCTGTGAGTGGAACAGGAAAGGAAATGACAAGTAGTAGCAGAGGGTACCCTCCACATACACAGGTGTGGCCACATAGAAAAAAATAAATAAATTGGAGAGTTCCTGGAAAAATAAGGCCAGCTACCTTTCCTGGACTTATTAGTTAAGATAAGACCTGATGTATCCCTGTGTTACAGTGTATAAAGACTTAGTTTACTTTTTTGTGTCTGGAAATTTCTTTCAAAGTTTTTCAGCCCAATATCGGGCCATGTCTTGTGCTTCTTTTTCATCAAGCCATAAGTCATCAAGGGTACACCTCATGGACCAGTTGAGACATTATAGAAGATGTTCCATGTCCCGAAATAGCATTCCGAAGGAATGAGTACTCACATCATGAAATCAAGGGGGTGTTTTAAGTTTAAATCAAGAATGACTGAGAATGAGTTTGACACCGAGACAGAGAAGGAGAAGCCAAGATTTGCTTGTCTACCTTATATGGGCCCAGTATCCAGAAAGATAGTTAACTCATACAGAAACGTGCCACTTTATATATTTCGCTCACATAAACAAAGGTAAAAAGTCTTCTTTATAATGTTAAAGATGATCTAGGTCACCAATTGCAGAATGTTTACTACGCCTCTTGGAATGTGGCATGCCTTATGTGGAGCAGACTTTTCAGAACAGGTGAGGAGACATGCAAGGAACACTAATGGCACACCTGACTATAAGAACCAAGTAAATCATCTGTCACCAAGCACTGCCTCGAGTATAATCATGAAATGAAATGTGATTAGATGGTGCAAATGCCAAGTTTCTGGGATAGTGTAATTAAGGAGTCTATTGAAATACATATCTCAGAAAACCTAATAAACAGAAATGGAGATTTCAGTTTAAACCAGGCTTGGGGCCTGACATTCTATTTATTGAGATCTTGCCAGCATTCACAGCCATCAGACACAGAAATCCCTGTGAGAAAGGAACGTTTTAAGGAATATGAGTAAGGCCCCTGAAAAACCAAAAGGCAGCAGTGGGGATCGAAAGTCAAGCTCATGATGAGGTATATAATAAATAATAGCATGAGAACAACAATAGTTCATTGTCTAGTTGGAGTTCACGTAGCAAGTACACGTAACAGTATAACTTGCAGCGATTGAAGAAGAAACACGTGTCAATGGTGAAAATACTGTGCAAGAATGGAATGCAAACTCAGCTGAACACTCAGATATTTAAAAGATATGACATGCTCAAGAAGTTCATTAGTGATCTTTTGATCAGATGCTATTGGGTTCTTTCTCTTTTTTTATATTACTTTTTATGCATCTACATTTAGAGAGAGCTGTCATCCAGCACACCATATGTAAATAGTATCTATATTATTCTGCATTTCTTTACAATTTTCCATTGACAATACTTTCCTGTAGACAACAGCGTCATCAGCAATCTTACAGTGCTGGTGATCCTATCTAATAAAACTTTTTATGTATGTTTGCAGTTCCATTATGCTTCCTTTGGGCACAATCTATGTTATTTCATTTTTCTGTTCACTGTTTGCTCTCCAGTATAAGATGCTGGGTTTTGACAGTAAAAAATTATTTCAGCTAAATACTTAGTTTAATTGTATCTTGTTTATCAGTTAACAATATGGTGCAGTGCTGAACACCTTTTGGAAGGAATAGAGAATCTATCTGCATCTGCTGCTTGTGAGATATCATGTACAGGTATGAAAAGTGATGTTGCACTTTTCGTGAGTGGTTTTTGTTTTTTATAAACAGGAGTGACCTGGTCTATTTCCCAGACATATAATTATTTGCTGTATAAGAGATTTTCAGTAAGTATGAGCTAGAAAAGGGACTAATACCACAGTGTTCAATGTAACATGCAACAGGAAATATGCCAGGGCCTGGTATTTTGTTAATTTTGAATTGTCAGTCATTTTTCAATACAGAATTTGTTTATTTCAACACGCATTTGTGAGTGTGTGCAATGGTCACACAACAATCACCTATAAGTTTGTTATACTAAGTTTGACAGAATCTATTCAGAAAATGATCAAATATCTTAAGAGGTGGTTTTACCCACATTCTGGACTTGTCTGTTATTAGTCTGCTCGTCATACAAGAACCTAAAACTGGTGACACTGTCAATAGCTGCATCTCACAATCATCTCCTTAGAAGTATTTTAGAAGCTTTATGGAAAGCAAGAAGGGAAACTTGAAATGGAAAAACACTTAAAACAAAGGCCATTAACTGATAAACCATTTTACAGGATTCTTTTTATGACCTGAGATAAAAACTATCTCCTGCAAAATTAATGACATTATAACAGCAACACTAAAAAATAAATATATATCTTCTTCTGTGCATCCAATGGCTGGCACACCTCTCTCACAAACAGCACTGAGTGTGGAAGATTCATTTTACATGAGGCCACATTTTGTGAGTATCCTAAGGTAGTGCAGTACATGTACAAGTGAACAATATAATTGGAAATACAGTACCAATCCCTGCCCATGCCCCAATGTAACAACTTCTTTACTGTTTTTATCTGACTCAAATTTTACTCCCCTCTCCCTTCTTACTCTCATGTTTTGCTACTGCGAAGTGTCTCTTTCCAAATAGTATTCTCTGCTCAAATGTCTGTATTATTATTAATTTATCTAACTTTGTGTCATTGACACACAATTGAAGTCAATAGAAATGTAAATAGTAGTAAGTGGAACACCCAATTACATTAAAAGTCAAAAAGTATCTATTTTGTCACTTACCCTTCTGTTTCTACCACTTTCACTTTTCTTTCTGCAGCTAGCTATCAAAGCCCTATATTCAGTGTTTTCATCATTTTGTATACCACTAATGAAAGTTGCTTTCTTCTTTCTTACCTCTGCATGATCAGTGATGTGCTTTTGTATTTGAAATGTTTCACTTAAGATAGTAATAAAATGATTTGATATTATGAAACACTCCTTTGAAATGTTTTTGACCAACAGAGTTTCTGACATTTCTTAAATGGAGGGAAGGGGTCATTGTGATCCCACATACAATATTTTCATACTTGACTTAAACAAGTACTTTTAGTGTTTGTTAATCCATACCTTTTTTCCAGTAATCACAACAATTATTCAACACAATAATGAATAATTTTATTTCACCATCAAAATATCTTACAGATTTTTTTCCTGCTAATGCTAAAAGTTTCCTAAACTGTAGGTTTTCATTTATTAGCTATTTGCACAACCTTCTATACACATTTAGTATATTTGGTCCACATTACTCTCGCATGTGTTTTACACACAGTCTTTTATTACTTTTCATTCAAGTCACTTATCTACTAGATGCGCCTAGCATATGCAATTTCCGTTTTACACATACATTTTCAACACATGGCCTTGTGGCACCTTATACAGTTTTTGCTGGTCTTGTTACCTTTGCAAAGGACGATTTGGCACTTCCTCCATTTTCTAGGTGATTTCAGTCCTGCATTCTCTTCCTCTGCTTGATATTCCCACTCTTTCGTTCCCTTGACTTTTTATGCCAGCTGAAGTATGAACTACTTTCTTTCCATTTTCTTGTTTGTTACTATGTTGTAGATGACCCGTGCATTTATTGCCGCAATGTCAAACATTGTAGAAGACATGCACTGGCCATCTACGTCCAACCTTCATAGTATATTTAAGGATCATTTGATCAACCACATTCATTCCATATTTGTTGCATTGCAAAATGTTATGGTTTCAGGTTTCTTCCTTGCTTGCCTGCTTATAGCTACTTCAGCATGCAGTGTACTCAGAAGAATGACATTTTTATTCTTCTTTCCTTACTATACAGTCCTGGTGCAGTCTGTGTTGCTACTATGGTGTAGGATGGTGGTGAAGTGTATTTCAGCATTGAGCTTCCTTAGTTCATCAGGGTTTCCATGACATTTTTTAAACGTACCATCTACTGAAGTTTTCTTTTCTTTGAGTTTCTTAGCAATTTGAGAGACCTAAATACATTGTTGTCACAGTCCTTGCATAGTTTACCTATGGCTCCATGAGATGCAGAATGATGTATTCTCCAAGTGATTGACTTGCTCTATACGTTTCCTATCTGCTGAGGCATGGGAAAGCATTACATATACATACTTTGTCATTACATCAACAGGCAGTATCTGAGACCAGATGTGTGTGGTTTGTTGGACATTAACTGAGTGAATTTGTACTTTGTTCTTTTTATTAATAGTTGCTGATCATTTGTTATATTTTCTCCAGCGCAATAAGAATGCATTCTGTTTTCGACGAACTTTCCCCAAATTTCAGATACAAGAGCAAATTTGTTGGCTGTCAGATGTTCAGTTCAGGTTGACTTGTCCAAACGAAGACCCAAGAGTGTGAATAGACATCATCCCTCTTATACAAACGTACCCCATGCATACATGATGGTTATAGTTTCTCCAGTTCCTAAAGTGACACAGCCCAGTCATTTTTCTTTAGCACTTTTCGAGCATTTGATTCTGTGTTTTTCTTCATGAGACAACACTGATTTGCCAAAAATTAGATGCAAGGCGCTGGTGACAGACTCACCTACTCATCAGCAGGCACAAGCAGTGGGACCTCCTTTCTCCCGCAGAATGCTCACAGCTGAACTGCTTCCAGAAAATGAAAAATTGGCAAACTCTCACATGGTTCCATCCCTAGCAGCCATCTTTGTAGACCCAACTGTGTCTGCTGTGATGAAAGATGTGATGAGTGGTGACTTATATCAGCATATGAATCCTCTTCCACTAATCTCTCCTTGTTCACAATATCTTCATCTTCACTTGTCTCAGGTACATAATCATCTGCGTCAGTGAAGTCAATTTCTGATCCAGCTTCGGAATTCTCTAAGAGGTATAACACTTCATCAGGAAGTCCACACTGACAATACATGTTCGAAATAGTGTTTCACAGATGACTGTTATCTGACTGACATGATGTCAACTGTAGTAGACTGAATGTACACATGCCAAGCTGCAACAACGAGCAGCAACTGCTCTGCATGACTGCAGACTGTTGCAATTTCATTGCTGAATAATTTACATATATTCAGAAGAGAAATTTCGGTGAGGTCAAACTGACTCCTTCCACTTTTCTATGTATATCAAATGAAATGTTGAAGAAAATAAGTATTTGGCAAATCCTGATACATCATAAAGAGGAGACAGAAATTAGAAAAAGTCATTATTTCACTAATAAAATAAGTGACGTGGATGAAAACGAAGGAAAAGAATGACAAGGATCATCTTGACCACTTCATTCAAGTTTTAATGTATGCTTGTGCATCTTCAGTACATAACAGTATCATTTAAAGTGAAAAGATGGAAAGTACTTTTTCATGAAGTTCCTTTCTGAATATATGGTGCAACAAATTACAATCTTTGGAATATTAACAGAATCCCATGGATACATTTTTGTGTAGTAGCAGCAGTCACACCTATTGTGAATGATTTTTGGTAGCAATATGTTGCTATGATTAGCTGCGCTCAGTGTAGAGCGCACACAAAAAAACTTCTCACTGCTCATGAGGGTTGTGGGATTAGTAGAAAAAAGCAATTACTGACTTGTTTTTGGTCAGTGCCAATTTAGTTATCAAACAATATTGTTCAAGACAGCATTGTATAACAACATTTTGTAGTCCATAGCATATTTCTGTTTCCAATAGATAAAATATTTAAATATATTTCACTTTCACTTTCACTTTCATGGAAACCATGTGATGTCAGCTGAAACTGATAACTTTGTTAGAAATAAAAGTGATTGTGCCACAAAAATAATTTTCAAAAAAATCAATCGCCATGATCTCCAGCTCAGTAGAAATGCATTTCTTCCTTTTGTGACTAGCATGAAGCTGGTGATATACAGGGTATACAAAAAATGCCGCACTTGGAGGTCGGCATACAATTCCTTACCCCAATTCAAGACAAAAGTGTATTTAGCAAAACCTAGTCTTGCAAGTAGTTTAACAGAAATGCAATTTTAAAAAATGAGGCTCTGTGTGCAGTATGGTCAATAATAGGTAGTGTGAATAGTGTCTGTTAGACCATCAGTGTGAGAGCACCTCGAGTTCCGCTGAAAATAAGGCGAGTACACTGTTCATTTGTTACATATTTTTACGAACTTCAAACAGGGGCGACTTAATTTCAGTTATCTGTGTAGTTACTAGTTTATATTTGTAATTTCTTGCACATTTGAGTGATTACTAGGCAGAACCTTTCATTTTAATAACAGTGTAGAGTACAGTACCACCATTGTCATCGACCCTTGTATCAACCCCCCTATCATACAGACGTTTTTTTTTTTTGTTTTGGTTAGAACAGCTTAGGTCGGTTAGACCGTCAGTGACAGAGCACCTTGAGTTCCTGCTGCTAAGCCGATACACCGTTAGTTTGTTACATATTTCTACGAGGTTCAAACAGGAGTGACTTCAGAAATGGATAGAAACTGCGATTGCTGTGTGCAGATGCTAGCAGAGTTAGTGACCCTTTGCTCACAGCTCCAGGCGGTGTTGGCTTCTGTCACGCAGCTTGAGGCTGCTGCCAAGGGGCATCACTGTGGGGGGTTGGACGTGGGGATACGAGGGACGTCGAGTATGTCCCACGTGTCCCCAATTGGTCCACTGCAGCGGCCACTCCGGGTACTGCCTGCACTGAGGTTGACCCCTCTCCCATGGTCGAGTGGGAGATCATTCCAAAGTCTGGCAGGCAGCAAAAGACTTTCCAAGGGGCCGATCCTAGAGCCTCCCAGGTTCGTTTGACAAAAAGGTTTCGGACGTTATCTGTGGCCAACGATGTCTCTGAGCCAGATGCAGTCGTCATCCTGTTCCAAAGGAAGCTTCTTAGGCCACAGGATCTGGGCATTCACAGAGGGCGTGTTTGCTGGTAGTTGGGAGCTCCAACGTTAGACGTGTAATGGGGGCCCTTAGAAACAAGGCTGCCAAGGAGGGGAAAGAAGCTAGTGTGCGCTGTGTGTAAATAGTGGGGGGTCATTCTGGATGTGGAAATGGTGCTTCCAGATGCCATGAAGAGTATAGGGCGCAGCCAACTGCAGGTAGTGACTCATGTGGGTACCAATGACATGTCGCTTTGGATTGGAGGAGATTCTCTCTGGTTCTGGGCAGCTAGCAGAAATGGTAAGGACTGTGTCTTGTTTGTGAGATTAAGGCAGAGCTCACCATCTGCAGCATCGTCGATAGAACCGACTGTGGTCCTTTGGTGCAGAGCTGAGTGGAGGGTCTGAATCAGAGGCTCAGGTGATTGTGTGACCGTGTAGGCTGCATATTCCTTGACTTGCACCATTGAGTGGTGGGTTTCTGGGTTATGCTCAATAGTACGTCAGGAGACCACAACACACACAAAGCAGCTACACGGGTAGCGGGGGTCTCTGTGGAAGGGACTGGGCAATTTTTCAGGTTAGAGGGTCTCAGGCAACCAGAGAAAGGGCACCCGTCTAAAATGGGGCAGGTAAAACACAGTAAGGTAGTTGTAGAAACAATCAGTATTGCAGTTGTAAATTGTCATAGCTTTGTTGGGAAAGAACCTGAGCTCCAAGCCCTAATAGAAATCACTTAAGCTCAAATAGTTATAGATACAGAAAGCTGGCTAAAGCCTGGAAATAAGTTCAGCTGAAATTTTTTCAAACGACCTAATAGTGTTCAGAAAGGATAGATTAAATATGGTTGGTGGAGTATTTATTGCTGTCAGAAGTAGTTTACCTTGTCGTGAAAGTGATGTAGATAGTTCCTAAGAAATAGTATGGATAGAGGTTGTACTTGACAATCTGACTAAACTATTAATTGGATCGTTTTACCGACTCCTGACTCCGAGGATATAGTTGCTGAACAGTTCAAAGAAAACTTGAATCACATTTCAAATAGGTACTCCACTCATGCAATTATACTCAGTGATGACTTCAATCTACCCTCGATACGCTGGAAAAAATAATATGTTTACAGTTGTTGGCAGGCATAAAATGTCATCCAAAATTGTACTGAATGCTTTCTCAGAAAATTATTTTGAACAATTAGTAGATGGGCCCACTCGAAGCACAAATAGTTGCGAAAGCATACTTGACCTCTTAGCAACAAATAATCCTGGACAAACACTGAGTATCATGACGGTTACAGAGATTAGTGACCACAAGGCAGCTGCTGCTAGGCTGAAAACCCTAACACGCTGAACCATCAAAAAGAAACACAAAGTACATCTATTTAAATGCCTTTTTAAGAGACAGTCTCCAATCATTTCTATCTGATCATGTAAGCATAAAAAAGATATGGAATGGTTTCAGAGAGATAGTATCGATAACAAATGAGATATATGTACCATGTAAATTAATCAGTGATGGTACTGATTACCCATGGCACACAAAACGGGTCAGATCGCTGTTGCAGAAGCAATGAGAAAAACACGCCGAATTTAAAAGAACACAAAATCCCCAAGACTGGCACTATACTGACATGTTACAATTTTAGACGCGTGTTCCCGAGTTCGTCCAATGTAAGTCTTGCAGAAATTCGAAAGATAGTGCGTACTTCATGCAAGATGCTTATAATAATTTCCACAACAAAGCTCTATCTTGGAATCTGGCGGAAAACCCAAAGAGATTCTGGTCATACATAAAGCACACCAATGGCAAGATGCAATCAATACCTTCACTGTGCGATAACAATGAAGTCACTGATGACAGTACCACAAAAGCAGAGTTATTAAACACGGTTTTCCGGAACTCCTGCACTAAAGAAGACGAAGTAAGTATTCCTGAATTCCAATCAAGAACAACTGTCACAATGAGGAAAACAGAAGTAGATATCCTTGGTGTAGCAAAGCAGCTTAAATCACTTAATACAGGCAAGGCCTCCAGTCTAGATTGTGTACCAGTCAGGTTCCTTTCAGAGTATGCTGATAAAATAGCTCCATATTTAGAAATTATATACAACCGCTCGCTCATAGAAAGATTCGTACCTAAAGACAGAAAAAATGCTAAAGTCACACCAATAACCAAAAAGAGAAATATGAGTAATCCGCTGAATGTCATTTTGCAAAAGGGTTTTGGAACATATACTGTGTTCAAACAACATGAATTACCTCAAAGAAAACGATTTACTGACACACAGCACGGATTCTGAAAATATCGTTCTTGTGAAACAACTAGCTCTTTATACTCATGAAGTAGTAAGTGCTATCGACAGGGGATGTCAAATTGATTCCATATTTTTAGATTTCCAGAAGGCTTTTGGCACCGTTCCTCACAAACGTCTTCTAACCAAACTGCGTGCCTATGGAATATCGCCTCAGTTGTGCGACTGGATTTGTGATTTCCTGTCGGTAAGGTCACAATTCGTAGTAATAGTCAGAAAGTCATCGAGTGAAACAGAAGTAATATCCGGTGTTCCCCAAGGAAGTGTTATAGGCCCTCTATTGTTCCTGATCTATTTTAATGACATAGGAGACAATCTGAGTAGCCCTCTTAGAGTGTTTGCACATATGCTGTCATTTATCATCTTGTAAAGTCATCAGATGACCAAAATGAATTGCAAAAGATTTAGATAAGATATCGGCATGGTGCAAAAAGTGGCAACTGACCCTCAACAAAGAAAAGTGTGAAGTTATTCACATAAGTACTCAAAGAAATCCACTAAATTTCGATTACATGATAAGTCACACAAACCTGAAGGCTGTAAATTCAACTAAATACTTAGGGATTACAATTACAAATAATCTAAATTGAACAATTACATAGATAATGTTGTGGGTAGATTCAAACCAAAATTCATTGGCAGAACACTTAGAAGGTGCAACAGGTCTACTAAAGGTGCTGCTTACACCACGCTTCTCCGCCCTATTCTAGAGTATTGCTGTGCGGTGTGGGATCCGCAACAAGTGGGACTGACATATGACATGGAGAAAGTTCAAAGAAGGGCAGCTCTTTTTGTATTATTGCGAAATAGGGGAGATAGTGCCACAGACATGACATGCAAATTGGAATGGCAATCATTAAAACAAAGGCATTTTTTGTTGTGACGGGATCTTCTCATGAAATTTCAATCACCAGGTCTCTCCTTTGATTGTGAAAACATTCTGTTGGCACCCACCTACACAGGGAGAAATTATCATCACAATGAAATAAGAGAAATCAGGACTCACACATATTTAAGTATTTTTTTTTTTTTTTTTACACGCGTACCATTTGGGAGTGGAATGGTACAGAGAGACAGCTTGAAGGTGGTTCATTGAACCCTCTACCAGGCACTTTATTGTGAATATCAAAGTAATCACATAGATGTAGATGAACTCTATGCTGTACCTGAGTTGCCCGTTAGCACAGTAAGACGAGGCAATGCCAAGGGAAATAGATATGCAGACACTCCAATATTCAAGTAACATTAGCTGCACTGAACCACCTCTGCCTACCTGCTTTACAGGGAATGCGCGTTCCTGGCATCATGAACCCTCAGTCCAAAGTTAGGCGGAACTCCATGTTTGATCATCATCCGTTGACAAGTAATTCTTAGGATATGTCCCAGGAACCTTGGTAGTGTGTCTCCGATAAACACTGGAGCATTTAAGAAAGGAGGAAGAAGAAATAGGCTAGTACATAATCACTAACAGTGCCTGCCCACATGTTGACTGATAATCTGTGTTGACAGCTCTTCAGATCCGTAGTGTCGGTATTCATACTAGCACAAATGTGAATACACCAACTATTTAGCATTCCGTTGGCGAAACAGGTTGAATCTATGAAAAGTACACACACAGAAAAGTTAGGACCTACTTGAATGTGTTGCAAAAACCATTGGCTGAACACGACAAGGTCCCAAAGTCAGCAGGTGTCAAAGCATGCAGCTTCTGTGGATGGTACCTGTATGCATTTCACATGCAACTGATCGAGTGCTGACTGCAGGTGCCTCATCCACTTAAGCAAGCACTGCATCATCTAAGTTGGGAGTCCATGTAGTATGTTGTCCTCATTGTTGTATTAAGGTACCAATTGCCCTACTTCACTTAAATGATGGAACAGTGTTGGAAACATGGCGTGACTAGTTATGTTCTATGCGATATTTGGTCTCTTGTAAGCTTTTGTCTTCTCTACTGCTTCCATTTGCCCTTTCATAAATGACAATCATGTTTGCAAGCTCCATCAGCAGGTACTACTCCACTTGGTTAGGCTTGATTGATGCTAGTATTTCAATCTGTAAACACAGACTTGTCTACTACAATAAGGACTTTGTACATTAGGAACTGCTCAGGACAGGACACCCTATGCCACCTGCATTAAATTATTGGAGTTATCCCGACCCCTACATCTAAGTGCTCATCATGATTGTCCACCTAACAATCTTAGCAACAGCCATAATTGTAACCATCCCACACTTTTCATTGGCCCCTGTACAGAGGAATGTTGGGAGGGAAGCTTACAATCAACTAGTAGTGCACTGGATGCTTGGATAAACCTCTTCTCCTCCTCGCATGCAGCTAACTTATAGTTTATTAAAGAAACAAATGTGTAATAGGCGAATGTGTGACAGGCAGTTTGATGGCAAGTTGCTAGTACCAGGTACCGGTAAAGCCTCTTCACCCACATTTATAAATATTAAAAATCACTAGGCACAACATTGCAGACAAATCACATTAGTCATGGAATGGCTACTTATTGCTACAGCACACAATACTTAGTAGCTAATGTTGGCAGTGACCGTAAACATTCCAGAGCGACCTAAAGTCAGCCACCTTTCACTGATTGGAGGGGGGCCAATGTAAAAGTCTGCAATTATACATGTATTCCACACTCAAGAGGTATCAGAACAATTTTTGCTGATTAATTTTGACATAGTCATTTCTGGACCACAGTACCCTACCTGAAATTGATAGATATACCCTTCCCCATCATCCCTGAAAGTCTGTAATATCACGGAATCAATTGTAACAAAAGTCGGTGCAAACAAAATATGTGATAACGACAAGCAGACTCATGTCTCTTAAAGGTGGTATTACTCAGGAAGAACTTACACATTTGCTTCAAACAATTTACAACAACACATGCAGTGCTAAAGAGGCATATTTCCCAAAATTGAAACTGCTTTGTTGTATGGTCTTCCCATATTTGTAAATTCAAATGTGGAGTTTCTATAAAGTGGTTAAAAAACACAGTGAAATGGAACAGTATGCACACTTGACAAGGGCAACACTTTCAGTGTATCGCTCTGTAGTAATCCAGTATCAAGAAGTCATAGTGATCATATAATTTTGATCTATGTCACATACTCTTCCATTATATTTTGTTTCAATCACTTCACATTTATACCCTGATGTTGTTGTCTTTAGTCCTGAGACTGGTTTGATGCAGCTCTCCACGCTACTCTATCCTGTGCAAGCTTCTTCATCTCCCAGTAATTACTGCAACCTACATCCTTCTGAATCTGCTTAGGGTATTCATCTCTCGGTCTCCCTCTACAATTTTTACCCTCCACGCTGCCCTCTAATGCTAAATTTGTGATCCCTTGATGCTTTAGAACATGTCCTACCAACTGGTCCCTTCTCGTCAAGTTGAGCCACAAGCTATTCTTCTCCCCAAATCTGTTCAATACCTCCTCATTAGTTATGTGATCTATCCATCTAATCTTCAGCGTTCTTCTGTAGCACCACATTTCTACATCTACGTAAATACTCTGCTATCCACTATACGGGGCGTGGAGGAGGGTACCTCATACCACAACTAGCATCTTCTCTCCCTGTTCCACTCCCAAACAGAACTAGGGAAAAATGACCGCCTATATGCCTCTGTACAAGCCCTAATTTCTCTTATCTTTGTGGTCTTTCCGCGAAATATAAGTTGGCGGCAGAAAAATTGTACTGCAGTCAGCCTCAAATGCTGATTCTCTAAATTTTCTCAGTAGCGATTCACGAAAAGAATGCCTCCTTTCCTCTAGAGACTCCCATGTGAGTATCGAACCTACCAGTAACAAATCTAGCAGCCCACCTCTGAATTGTTTCTATGTCCTCCCTCAATCCGACCCGATAGGGATCCCAAACACTCGAGCAGTACTCAAGAATAGGTCATATTAGTGTTTTATAAGCGGTCTCCTTTACAGATGAACCACATCTTCCCAAAATGCTACCAATGAAACGAAGACTACTATCCGCCTTCCCCCACAACTGCCATTACATGCTTGTCCCACTTCATATCGCTCCGCAATGTTACGCCCAAATATTTAATGGACGTGACTGTGTCAAGTGCTACACTACTAATGGAGTATTCAAACATTACAGGATTCTTTTTCTTATTCATCTGCATTAATTTACATTTATCTATATTTGAGGCACTGAGAGCACAAGCGGACTAACCCACACGTTTTGTGAATTTGAGGTATTGACATGTTGTGATAACAGTATACGAGTATTATGCAATGCATGTTGATCTGTTTGTTTATCTGAAGGTTTGTCTAATGTAGCAATGTAAACATTGCTGTTGCACTCAACCGCCGATAGATACCGTTGAGAGCAGGAGTGGACTATGCGTCATAGTCCATTTGTGCTCTATGCTCTCCGTCCACTGCCATTGCGCGTGACGCCAGCGAACGAAAGACTTGTGTATTTAGTGTGGAACAACGTATTGGACCAGTGACCACGTGGACGTGTATTTCAGTTGATCAGCATGGCAGCCCCTGCGAAAAGCGTGGAGGAGCAATTGGAAGGTTAGTTTGTATTGTGTTCCATTCCTTTTTTGCGGATAACATTGTCGATTGTACACTAACGCGTTCATATGCAAACACGTCTAGATGTACCGTATCTCGAATGGTGACTTTGTTCAGAAAATGCAGGTTGTTTTCCATACGAAAACAGAATGACATACAAACAATACTTTATGTATTGCTATTTTGTGTAATCAAGTAACGATCACTTGTAATGTTATGTGTACAACAATGTTTTACCGCCCGCCGAGTTGTGTTGAGCAATTGCTTCGCCTGTGGATACCAATGCACACGTTGACCATTACTGTAGTGTAGTTAATATTACATTGAGGGATGGATATTGTTATTACAGAGATGTTTGCGTCCGATGGGGAAGTGCCGGGAGACGCGAGAGCGAGAGCGAGCACGGCTGCAGCAACAACTGTTCCAGAGGACGTGCCAGAGACGAACGACGATGCCGTGGTACGGAGCCGAGGAAAGAAGCGCCTTAGAAACGAAGATAAATGGCTTCGTAACGTTAGGAAAGAACGGAGAGCTCTAGGTCAAGAGTATGTAAACCGTAAGGGTAACCTTGTACCTCGAAAGGAATTGCGGAAAATCAGCGAGTGTACGTGCCGGTATGAGTGCCACAAACACATCAACGAAGAACAGCAGGAACAAGTGTTCAATGAGTTTTATAATTTAGGCAGCCACGATCTGCAGTCGGCTTTCCTGTTTACCATGATTAAAGTCGTTGATAAAGCACGGTCTTACGTAGGTCAGCAACATTCACGTAGGGAGAAGACGAGATTGTATTACTTGCTCAATTCAAATGGGTCTGAAACGAGGGTGTGCAAAAGATTCTTTCAGAATACTTTAGCCGTATCTGCTGGAAGAATCGATAGGGTACTCAAGAATAAAGGGGAAAAAGCCACCCCTCCTCGTGATGGTAGAGGTAAAGGTGAACCTGGTAATAAAACACCTCGCCACAAAGTTGATGTAGTAAAACGTTTCATAGAAAAATTCCCGGCGTATGAAAGCCATTATGCGTATCATAAAAATAACGGTAGAAAGTATTTAGGACCAGATTTAAATTTATCAGTCATGTATTCACTGTACTGTGCAGAGGAGCAAATGCCCGTTTCTCATTTTATTTTCCGCAAAATTTTTTACGAAAACTTCAATTTGTCATTTCATCCACCAGTGTCCGACTCTTGTCGAACATGTGATGCTTTGCAGGTAAAAATAACAGCTGCCGATAATGATAAGGAGAGGACGGAGTTAATTGCAGAACGTGAATTCCACCAGCAAAAAGCTGAGTATGCACGGGCAGGTTTACATAGTGATACATTGCTTAGCAAATCAGATGGTAACGTTACAGTGATAACATTTGATTTGATGAAAACTTTGCCTACACCGATCATCTCAACTGGAGTTTGCTATTACAAATGTCAGTTGTGGACATATTGCTTTGGCTTCCACAATATGCACAATGATGATGTATACATGTTTCTGTGGCATGAATCCATTGCGTCGAGAGGGCCACAAGAAATTGGTTCTTGTTTGCTGTACTTCATACGCAATTTTGTCAGGACTGAAAAACTAATTATGTACTCTGATCAGTGCGGAGGCCAGAATAGAAACATAAAGGTTGCTGTACTGTGCCAATACATTGTCAACAGCTCAGAGTTCTCTGTGAAGGAAATAGACCATAAATTTTTAGTTAGCGGACACTCGTACCTGCCCTGTGATCAGGATTTTGGCTTAGTTCAGAAACGAAAAAAGTATTTTCCTAATATTTACCGTCCTAAACACTGGAATGATGTGGTAGTGAGTGCCAGAAAAAGGAATCCATTCAAGGTAATTAATATGAATGCGGAATGTTTCTTTTCAACAAAACAACTCGAAAGAAACATCACGAATCGAAAAATGTCTTCTGGCAATTGTAAAGTACAATGGTTGAACATACAGTGGCTGCGGTATGAAGCAACCAACAGATTCAAAATATTGTATAAATACTCGAACCAAAACCAAGAGCCATTTCAGGAAATTGATGTGGCCAAACGAACATCCACATGCATCAGCAATCTCGAACTGCTTTATCCTAATGGAAATGTAATTACAGAGGCAAAAAAGAAGGATCTGCTAAGTTTGCTTCCGTATGTACCTCCACTTCATCATGATTTCTACAAAACTTTACAAACATCATCAAATGCTGTAGAAACATTGCCTGTGGATGATTTTGAAATGTAACACAATGCGTAACATTACAGAAACCAATGTAAAATGGTACATGTAATGTGTACAATGTATACTAGTAATGAATACTATTGTCACATGCATCAGCGTACTAACGGACCTGTCATTGAGAATGTTCAACTACTTGGAGCGAAAATGGACTAAGCCACAACAAAACTGCTAATATTCTACTATATAGTACTTTTGTAATTTATCTATGTCAAAATATTGTTCAATAAAACCACAGTTACATCATATGCATGTTACAAGGCTGCAATGTATCACAAACATACATTATTTGTGGGCCCGTATTATGAGACCTGTTTCCTCCATATTGACTTCTCCGGGGTTAGTCCGCTTGTGCTCTCAGTGCCTCATTTATAGTTAGCTGCCATTCTTTACACCAAGCACAAATCCTGTCCAAGTCATCACGTATCATCCTACAGTCACTCAACGACGACACCTTCCCATACACCACAGCATCATCAGCAAACAGCCGCATATTGCTATCCACCCTATCCAAAAGATCATTTATGTAGATAGAAAACAACAGAGGACCTACCACACTTCCCTGGGGCACTCCAGATGATACCCTCACCTCCGATGAACAGTCACCATCGAGGACAACGTACTCGGTTCTATTACTTAAGAAGTCTTCGAGCCACTCACGTACTTGGGAACCAATCTCATATGCTTGTACCTTAGGTAGGAGTCTGCAGTAGGGCACCGAGTCAAATGCTTTCCGAAAGTCAAGGAATACGGCATCCGTCTGATACAACTTCATCCATGGTTCGCAGGAGCAATGCTTTCTAAAGCCGTGCTGATGCATGGACAGCAACTTCTGTCTGAAGGAAATTCATGATATTCGAACTGAGAATATGTTCGAGAATCCTGCAACAAACCGATGTTAAGGATATTAGTCTGTAATTTTGAGGATCTGTTGTTCTACCCTTCTTACATACAGGCGCCACCTGTGCTTTTTTCCAGTCGCTCGGGACTTTACGTTTGGCAAGGAATTCACAATACATGCAAGCTAAGTAAGGGGCCAATGCAGTAGAGTACTATCTGTAAAACCGAATTGGAATCCCATCAGGACCTGGCGATTTATTTATTTTCAGCCCATTCAGCTGCTTCCCAACCCCAGGGATGTCTATCACTATGTCCTCCATACGGGAATCTGTACGAGACTCAAACGGCGGTATGTTTGTATGAACCTCCTGCGTGAAAGATTTCTCAAATGCTAAATTTAAGATTTCAGCTTTCGTTTTGCTGTCTTCCGTTGCCAGGCCAGACTGATCAGTGAGTGACTGGACGGAAGCCTTCGACCCGCTTACCGATTTTACGAAAGACCAGAATTTCCTCGGGTTTTCAGCAAGATCTTTTGCTAAGGTATGACGGTGGAAGTGGTTGTATGCTTCGCGCATCGCATCGCTCTTTTTACAGCAGCACGAATCTCTACTAACTTTTGCCTGTCCTCATTCTCTCCATCTTTCTTGTACCGCGAGTGCAACTGTCTGCTTCCTGAACATTCTCCGAATTGCACTGTTAAACCACGATGGGTCTTTTCCATCCGTAACCCACTTTTTCGGCACATACTTCTCTAATGAGTGATTTAGAATGTGTTTAAAATTTGCCCATAATTTCGAAAGCTTCTATTCTCTTCTTGTCCAAACTATTTATCGTCCATGTTTCACTTCCATACATGGCTACACTCCTTACAAATACTTTCAGAAACGACTTCCTGACACTTAAATCTATACTCCATGTTAACAAATTTCTCTTCTTCAGAAACGCTTTCCTTGCCATTGCCAGTCTACAATTTATATCCTCTCTACTTCGACCATCGTCAGTTATTTTGCTCGCCAAATAGCAAAACTCCTTTGCTACGACTCTTATAACTGCCATCTGATTTCTGTACACATTGTAAATAGTCTTTAGCTCCCTGTATTTTACCCCTGCCACCTTTAGAATTTGAAAGAGTATTCCAGACAACATTGTCAAAAGCTTTCTCTAGGTCTACAAATGCTAGAAACGTAGGTTTACCTTTCCTTAATCTTTTTTCTAAAATAAGTCGTAAGGTCAGTATTGCCTCAGATGTTCCAACATTTCTACAGAATCAAAACTGATCTTCCCCGAGGTCAGCTTCTGCCATTTTTCCATTCGTCTGTAAAGAATTCACCTTAGTATTTTGCAGCTGTGACTTATTAAACTGATAGTTCAGTAATTTTCACATCTGTCAACACATGCTTTCTTTGGGATTAGAATTGTTGTATTCTTCTCGAAGACTGAGGGTATTTCACCTGTCTCATACATCTTGCTCACCAAATGGTAGAGTTTTGTCAGGACTGGCTCTCCCAAGGCCATCAGTAGTTCTAATGGAATGTTGTCTACTCCCGGGGCATTGTTTCGACTGAGGTTTTTCAGTGCTCTGTACAGCTCTTCGTGCAGTGTTTTATCTTGAATTTCATCTTCATCTACATCCTCTTCCATTTCCATAATATTGTCCTCAAGTACATCACCCTTGTATAGACCCTCTATATACTCCTTCCACCTTTCTGCTTTCACTTCTTTGGTTAGATCTGGGATTCCATCTGAGCTCTTGATATTCATACAAGTGGTTCTCTTTCCTCCGAAGGTCTAATTTTCCTGTATCTATCTTATCCCTAGTGATATGCACCTCTACATCCTTACATTTGTCCTCTAGCCATCCCTGCTTAGCTATTTTGCACTTCCTGTCGATCTCATTTTTGAGACGTTTGTATTCCTTTTTGCCTGCTTCATTTACTACATTTTTATATTTTCTGCTTTCATCAATTAAATTCAATATTTCTTCTGTTACGCAAGGATTTCTACTAGCCCTCTTCTTTTTACCTACTTGATCCTTTGCTGCCTTCACTACTTCATCCCTCAGAGCTACCCATTGTTGTTCTACTGTATTTCTTTCCCCCATTCCTGTCAATTGTTCCCTTATGCTCTCCCTGAAACTCAGTACAACCTCTGGTTTAGTCAGTTTATCCATGTCCCATGTCCTTAAATTCACACCTTTTTGCAGTTTCTTCAGTTTTAATCTTCAGTTCATAACCATTAGAATTGTGGTCAGAGTCCACATCTGCCCCTGGAAATGTCTTACAGTTTAAAACCTGGTTCCTAAATCTCTGTCTTACCATTATATAAATCTGATACCTTCTAGTATCTCCAGGAGTCTTCCATGTATACAACCTTCTTTTATAATTCTTGAAGTAAGTGTTAGCTATGATTAAGTTATGCTCTGTGCAAAATTCTACCAGGCAGGTTCCTCATTTCTTAGCCCTAATCCATATTCACCTACTATGCTTCCTTCTCTTCCTTTTCCTACTGTTGAATTCCAGTCACCCATGACTATTAAATTTCTGTCTCCTTTCACTACCTGAATAATTTCTTTTATCTCATCATACATTTCATCAGTTTCTTCATCATCTGCAGAGCTAGTTGGCATATAAACTTTTGCTACTGTGGTAGGCATGGGCTTTGTATCTATCTTGGCCACATTAATGAGTTCACTATGCTGTTTGTAGTAGCTTACCCACATTCCTACTTTCTTGTTCACTGTTAAACCTACTCCTGCATTACCCCTATTTGATTTTGTATTCATAACCCTGTATTCACTGTGACCAGAAGTCTTGTTCCTCCTGCCACTGAACTTCAATTCCCATTATATCTAACTTTCACCTATCCATTTCCCTTTTTAAATTTTCTAACCTACCTGCCTGATTAAGGGATCTGACATTCCATGCTCTGATCCATAGAATGCCAGTTTTCTTTCTGCTGATAACGTCGTCCTGAATACTCCCTGCCCGGAGATCCGATGGGGGGACTATTTTAACCACGAGGACGCCATCATTTAACCATACAGTAAAGCTGCACGCCCTCGGGAAAAATTACGGCTGTAGTTTACCCTTGCTTTCAGCCGTTCGCTGTACCAGCACAGCAAGGCCATTTTGGTTAGTGTTATAAGGCCAGATCAGTCCATCATACAGACTATTGCTCCTGAAACTACTGAAAAGGCTGCTGCCCCTCTTCAGGAACCACACATTTGTCTGGCCTCTCAACAGGTACCCCTCCGTTGTGGTTGCACCTCCGATACGGCCATCCGTATCGCTGAGGCATGCAAGCCTCCCCACTAACGGCAAGGTCCATGGTTCATGGATGTATGAAGGAATAATATGACTTACTACTGCACGTGTTATATATTGTTTCAAGAAAGTGTAGAGCTTTTCGCGAAGTACTGAGAATACAACTATGACCAGTGAATCTGCTGCTCAAATGTTACGTTGCCTTCGTTTCTTCAGCAACTTTTGCACCAGTAATCTCTAGGTTTTTAGATGAAGATTGGTTGTATGAGGGAACTTTGAATGGTTAGTTATACATTTTATGGCAGGACAAGTAATTTTCCCTGAATACTGCATTACACTTTAAAGTGACACAGATACATGGCACTATTTTTTAACAGTCACCATGTGTCCCATTTGAGAACCACCATGTTATTGTCATTGGAAGATTGTTTTACCCAAGATGAATTTCCAGCTTGCTGAAAACATGGAACTCTTATTATGCAAGATCTGGATTTCCAATCACCATTACCCCATTAAGCAGCCTTCATTAAATTGTTATTCTATTAAAAAGCGTTTCACTACGGTTGGACACAGCATTGCGTTAGGTCCATATACTGCCACACTTTCGTGATATGTGTGCAATCTATGTTTTGCACACAAGAACCATACCACCCCACGTTCAACTTTGGAGTGTGTATACACAGTTGCCACACCATTACAATTGAAAATGGTGGCCTATTATCTGTACTGCAGCATAACTGCCTCTGCTGGAAACCTTGAGAATATGTCTTCTGACAATGTATCACTTTTTTGCACAATTGTCCACTGTGGGACAATATGGGTAATATACTTCTTGCAAACAAAATTAGTTTGACAGATAAATGACTGATGAGTAGTAGGACAGACACTCCAATATTTTAATATTTTATTTGGTTTTAGCTGTGATACTTCTCTGGCAAGAAAATTAGTAGCAAGAAACATGCTTGAAGATTACAAAAGATATATGACAAAAATTTGCAGGGATGGGGATTCAAAGACAGTTACTAGAGAGATCTCTGTATATAGATTCAAACAGAAACAGATTTGTTGTTCAGTGAATTTGGAAAAGTTAAGTATGGCGATGACAAGCTTTACATGTTACATCTCAACACGGTGACTGCCATGAGGCCACCAGTGTACATAGCAACATACTGCACTGTGTTTAATGTGTAGTGCAGTACTGGGCATTACTCTGTATTTTTTTATTCAGCTGATGTCTGTGTACAGGAAATCAGCTACAGTATCTTGATTAACATTATGAACTTTTTGTGCAACACTACAGACCATCCAAAGATACACTGTACTGTAATACACAGAATGGAACATGCAGTTGCAAATGGACACAGTGTCAGTTGTGAACTTCGTGTTCACCAGCAGCTTCAGACCAGTCAATGTGTTAATATTGATTTTATTCCTTTTACATTCCCATTTTCATTGTTTTGAAACTAAAAAATGAATGACAACTTTTCAAATAATTCAGAAGGCAAATGAAATTTTCTGATGTATGCGTATTGTGACAACGTCTATTAGTACTACATTTACATCGTAATTCTAGCAATTGTCTGCTATAACAATACGAAATGTAATCAGTTTATTCTCACTTGTGGGTCTATTACATTTCAGGTATAGCCGTCACTGCATTAGTGGTGTCTGAACTGCACCTTGCATGTCACATTCACAAGGGTTTTACTACTTTAAATAATAATAATAATAATAATAATAAAGAAATTAAAAATGCAAGTCCTCTTATGAGTTACCTTGACACATCATTGCATAATAATGAGATGAAATAGGTAGCAGTTATTTTCTGGTATATATTAACAATATATATTGTCCTATCATCAGATTTTTCTGCCCAGAACAGAAAAATGAAGCAGTAAGATTTCTTAAATTAAGGAAAAAACTAATCGCTTTGTATTGACAGTTACACAAGTTATATGAAAACTAGAATGAAAACTACAATTAATACTTCAATTGCCACCAGCCACAGGAGAACTGCGTGATTGATGCCGTGTGGCCACTGGTGCCTACAGCAGAACCTCACACCTAAAGCCTTGGGCCAAGCCTGTCTGAGGAAACATCCACCACTAAGCATTTGGCAATAAACGTGTTAAAGAGTTATTAGATAGTTTCTCACTATCAATTTAACTTACACGTGGTATGAACAGAGTATCGGATAAATGAAGCATTTAAGGTTCAAATAATTTGGGCAAATTAGTTGGTTAAAAGCCATATGAAGTAAGTGTGAATAAGTGAGGGAATCAGTTTTTCGTAGCTCAGATCAAAAATAACACTGAATGCCCTGTACAAGAGTTTAATGTTAAATGCACAGAAGAAGCACATTAATGTCAGTTGGAATATACATGAAAGCAATGAACACGTTCATAAAACATTAATGAAAGACTGCATAACAAAAGTGAGTTAATATTTAAGCCATTTCAACTGAATGGCTACGTCTGATGCACACGGAAAACCCCTGTGAACCACAATTACTATTTTCCGTTGCACTTAGCTGTCTGTGACACATCGGTCAAAATTGTAGTTAATCAACTGACATTGACACCACCTAACACCTAGAAGAGCAGTAAAAACCAAAAGTTTACTGACAATTTGCTGAACGAATTACAAGATACCAATTTTGACTTCAGAGACAATGAAGTGGAGGAATCTTGAGAAATAGGAAGTTTTCATTGTGATGATAGTGTGGAAACAGAACTTCCTAATACGTTTCTTGACAATGAAAAATCATGTCACCAAACATGCAGTGTCATTTGTTTGCAACACAAGAACATTTACTTACTCATCCTATTAGCAATACACTTAAATTTCTTCAGTCTACTAGTTACTGATGACATACTTCAGTTTGCAGATTATGAAACTGAAGACAGTGCTGTTAACACACTTCTGATCATATATAGAAAGAACTGGTCCAGAAATTTTAACTGGAAACCTTTTTTTGCTAAAAATCTACCCACAGAACACCCAGAAACAGATGACTGCTTTTACAAAAAGCAACTTAAACTAAAATACTTTAACAACAGAATGTGTAAAGTGCATTAGCCAATAAGAGCAAATAAATGTTTAGAAAATATGACAAACTTGGAAGGTAAGAGATGAGGTACTGGCTGAAATAAACTGAGGACAAGTCATAAGTTGTGCTTGGATAGCTCAGTCAGTACACCACTTGCCCACAACAGGCAAAGGTTCCAGGTTAGTGTCCCAGTCTGGTGCACAATTCATCTGCCGGCAGGTTTCAAAAGACATAAAAATGAACAAGCTGAACAATCCAGACTGTTTAGCAAATAACCATGCTGTGTTTAAGGATGGGCTTCACAATATGGGTTCAAAATATCTCAATGAAAAGGTTTTGCATTTTTTGGAACAGAAGCTGGATTTTGACCAACATGTTTGCGTGGGTGGTTATATAACAGGAGGAATAAGTCATGAAGCTGTATCAGCAAAACTGGAAAAAGGAAATATGATTTCAAATTAACAAAGTGTGATGATTAGAAAAATGGACAGCTACACAAAGAGGTCAATTACCTTTTCCACGTAAGTGCGAAATTCATGCCAGCAAATACTCTCAAAACTTTCAAGTGACAAACAATACATGTATGTTGGATTGACAGATAGGACTAATTGCTGTTGAATTTTGAAAGACCATCTGCTGTCCTAATAAATTCTCTCTCTTGATAATTTACACACTACCTTTCAATTTGCATTACCTCTACAATTAATGCTTGGTGAGTGAAAGAGTGCTATATGAATACAGAATAAGAATTATGAAGTCCCTACTTTCTCCAACAAATTCCAAGACGTACAAGAGACACTATAGGGAAGCACATGCAAAGATAGAAACAAACTGGGAAAAAAGAACCAAGTCATTAGCAACAGGAACATACTGACACTATATGAGTGCAGGTCTGCCAAACAATCCTGTATTCTGCTTGAACTGCTGTGTTAATATTCATGTTTACTGAGCACCCACCAAAATATCTACAGTGTGGGCAAGTTACGATGTGCAGTTTCAGAGGTAGGTAGCAAAAAAGGAGATCAGTAAGTTCCATTTACCATGGCACTGTGGAAGGGAGTGGTGTAATAGCAGTCATCAGTGCCATGTCAAACTAGGAAATCACACTGTTGTAAGCACTTTCAGCCAAATAATTTTTAATGGGACAGACTTGAGATTTTTTAGATGACAGATGCGAAAGAACAGTAAAAAACTGCAACAACAGTTAACAAGAATCAGATGTGTGTGTGTACATGTATTACTGTACATTATTCAAAAATATGAAGTATGACAGTTGTGGCAGTGATATCCATACAAAAGTTTGCTATTATTTGTAGCTGTCATTTGTTTTTCCTAAGTTACATCATTTCTGCTGAACCAGCACTTGGATGCAACTGGACAGAATTTTGCATGTCACTCTGGGATCTCTCAGCATACCACAGCTCATTAACTTATCTGCATTCGGTGAAGTAATATGCATATTACAATCAGTTATTTTATTCAGGCTTAACTGTACAGGGTACAGTACCATAATGATTGTATTTCTGATTATCTTTAGAGTGGCATGTTTGGAGGAAGAGCAATATGATCGCTGAAAACTATGAACTTCGAGTCTAATGGAGGAAAATAGTAATAGAAAGCAAGTGGATACTGCCAAGAAATTAGGAATCAAATTATATCGTAGCGGAGACAAAGGAAACTAAAGACAGTGCAAGTGTTCAGGATTTCTGCTAATAAGCAGACATGCATTCAGGGTGGAAAATATGAAGACTGATTATTGCAGTGGTTCAGCCAACAGAGCAGAAGGCATTCGTATTAATGACCAATTGCTTTGTGAAGAAGCAACTGAATTGGCAGTCCTTAGCATAGGAAATTTTAATGCATCAGGTTGGCTGCATCAGTTTAAGGTTAGATATGGTTAGTTGTCAGAATGTGTGTGGCAAAAGCGGAAGTGTCGAATCGATGACAGTTAATTGGAAAAAAAACCACCTGAAAAAACTCTCATTGTGGATGAGAAAGGCCTCTTTTACAATGTAATGCCTGACTGCACAATGGCATTCAAAGGTGAGAACTGCCAAGGAGGAGAAAGTAAATAATGCCAACAGTTCTGTTATACAGTAACAGTGAAGATAGTGAAAAACTCCCAATTAAGGTCAGAAAATTTGCCAAGCAGCATTTTAAAAATTTCATGTTTCCCCACAAAGTATGCTAATAAGAAATTGTGTTGTGAAAATTGGTGCAGCAGGCCCGAACATTTTATTGTTTGTAGATTGGTGTGCAGTACACCCTCCCCTGCTTCCTATTTGAGAAAAGTGACACTATAATTCTTTCCAAGAAATTGTATGAATGAGCTCCAGCCAATTTATCTTTGAGTAATATGTAATTTTAAGACGCATTATTGTAAAATGCTTGTGCAGCATGCCATCAAGTGTGTGAACAATGAAATAAATAAATGAAAATAAGCATTTTATGGGTAAAACTTTTACTTGTCATTATCGTACTATAGGCGCCAAAGAACACCTTCGAGAAATAATTATTGAATTTGTTTCGTCTGAAAGACAATGCACAACACAGCTTGATGGCTCAGAGTTTCATATGTTACTCTTTGCAACTGTTTCTGAAAAGCTGGATTTGGAAATTAAGTACACAATCATAATGGAAATGTTACTGATTGTACTTCACCTAATGACGAAGACTGAAACCGACTTTACGAGCATGCTCTGTTAGACGATTACATCAATGTTGACAAAAACCTCATCACTACAGAGCTCATGGCTAGTTCAGGGAGTTCAGGGTGCATTGCGGGACTGAAAGAAGATACCAGCGATAAAGTCAACATAACACCCCCATCATTCCACCATGATGAAGCATATTCGTTAGAATTAAACAATTTGTGACACATCAATGTTTCTGACGATGTAATGACGGGTACCCATTTTTGCGGTACAGTGTACTCTAGTCATGGCAAAGATAAAACAAACAAAAATTACACGCTTTATGAAATGTTTTACTTACACACACACACACACACACACACACACACACACACACACACAGACACACACACACAGACACAGTATTTTAATGTCTAAACGAAAAAGTAAGTTTTACTGTACTTGTCCCTTACAGGTCAAAATTGAAAAGTTTAGGATCCCTGCAGAAAACTCAACATCCCTTTCACACTTTTCTATTACCTGAAACTTGTTTACAAGTTTGGTAACCTTTATTGACTCCTAGAGAGCAGTAGAAGAGAGGTTACCAAACTTACCAAACACTGGTGTCAGTGAAGAAACAAATTTAAAGAAATTTGCTTTAAGTAGAACCGTAAGAAGCCACAAATGCTACAAAGTCTGAAATGGTAAAACATTTCCAAGCCAACACTGTATATAGGAGGTTACATTAATAGACAATGTTTCATCAAGGCACATGCGACTACTATACAAGTGCCATCCAATGATTTAACATACTAAACAAGTTCAGCTTGTGGCCGCAAGTGGGCACATGGCATCAGGTGAGACTGTTGTGTCCATCAGAGGACTCACAGCAGTCAGTGTGTTAACTGACCCAAATTGGACTGTGAATCCATCACAAATTGATAAGAGACCAATGCTGGAAAACTAGGTACACCATCAGATTAACACTCCAGGTAATATGGTTTATTGTACAATTGAGTGTATTTCAAACTTTTTTCTAGTACAAGTGTTCCCTTCTTGTTCTGTAACTGTAAAACTTCACAACTGAGTACTTTGTACGGCAAACGTTTCTTATATAGTGCAATGAAAGAACTGGATTTCACTAGGTTAAGTATGTACTCTGCCTAGGCTGAAAAATAGTTAAGGAACTTTACTATTTTAGTTTTCCTGGTACCAAATGTGGATGTATGTTTCACATTTCTAGAGTGGAAAATTTAGCACTATTCAAATTTTCATCTGATGTATTACATAGTTTATTTGCGTCTCCCACTTTAAAATTTAACTGAACCATTTCAGACTGCATTTCACTATGGCCATAATCCTGGTGAACAAAATTCATATAAATTTGAAATATCTGTCAATGAAATCTTTTCAGGTAATCTGCCTTACAGCCCTTTACAAAGCTTCTTTTTTATGGCGATGTTTCCTCAAAACATCCATTATTGGCTATCATCCAAAAATTTGGTATCACAGTGATTTTCAGTATGAGTAAATCAAGGTAACATTAATGCGATATAATGAAAAACCCCACTTTTACAGCTTTCAATGGACTAGAAAAAATGGTGTAAAATACAGGAAATAATGTTTTAAGCATTACAAGTTATGTATATGACCTCCCTTGCAGTTTCACACTATGGATATATGTGTAACAGGCATCAAAATACTTGTCAGGGTATTTATTATTATCAAATAAAAACTATTAATGTAATGAACAGTAAGCTGTCTGGGAAGAAAATGTGACTTAATTGCATACATCATAATTACATTTCTGGAAAGCCTGCAACTGTCATTCATTACATAAAAATTGCACCAGTTACACATTTTTTCCATGTTTAGCATAACGTGTTTCGAGATTTTACTCTTTTTTTACAAGTGAAAATACTTAAGTATTTTGGTGTCTGTATGTGTTGTTCAGCATCTCTTTCACTGCAGTCATCTTTTGAGGTTATTAGGTACTGCACCTCTTCAATTAGTATAGGAAAAAATGTATTCAACTTTTCAAAAAGAAAGTACTGAGTGTAAATCAAATTTTAAGTAGCCTGCTACAGCCATTTCATAAACAAAATAAAATTATATATGATTTAATTGATAATACTTAGGTTTACTTAAAATATGTTATAATTTTTAAAACAATTAAGAAAACAAAATAAAATCGAGTCTGCAGGTACGATCAAACCCAAATTAGTCTTACGACATTCTAGCATGCTACTGACTGAGCTATATCACTTGTACGCTGGAATACTACTACTGACCATATATGAACTGCATATATGCTACACTTAATACTCTAGAGGCCTTTTTCTCAGAATTTTCTGAAGAGCACAAAGTCTCCACCCAAACTGAATTTCCAAGGCTGGAAGGTCCCTTGCTAGTCAAAAAACTGTTCTGGATTGGAAGACACTGAATGCTTTATTGGTTTAATGTATTTTTTGTTCAGAAGGCAATCCCAATGAGAATGTGAAAATCAACTGCATAAAGAAAAGAAAACTTCACTTAAGACTGTCATACATCAGACAAACTGTCATGTCACTAATAAATATGCACAATGCTGGAAAGCATGAAAAAAAAATTAAATGAAATTCAACAAAATGCTCACAGAAGCAAAGAGAAAGGAGAACAAACAAACTGACAATGTTATGAAAGCATAAATATTACAACTGCAGCAGAAAAGTTCTATCGTGGTTTTTGTTTGTTCTTAGTACAACAGAACTCATAGCTGGTATTTTCACTGGGGCAACAGCCTAGTGGGTGAAAAATAGCTGGGGGATATGTAACAACAACTGGCAAGTACAGCAGCTCACCACTTGGCATCACAGTACACTGATATGATTAGTAGGACAGGAATTCAAGCCCACAGATCATAAAATACAGAATTTAAGTTCACAGCATTGTCTGGCATACATTTTAACTGTTCACACATGGTCAATAGTCATCTCTCAACTTGACCCATAGTAAGAAAAGAAAATTCTAACAAAGTTCTTTGTAGCACAAAAGAATAGTTGGGCTGTTAGAAACAATTTGAAGCTTTAATCACTGACTCAATTGAAATAATACAAATGAATCAACTACGGCAAAGTGACAAAGGTCACTGAACAGGTTCAAATTAGGTTGATCTTTTTTATATTTTTGTAACCCCAGATCTTTCCTACAAACAAATCTACTTCCACATTTGGTAAAATTAGTAGCAAAACTTTGTAGGTGTCATGGTCTGTATTTAAACAGAATTACTGAAATAAAGGCATTAGCATGAATAGTATGTCCACAATGTGAATGCTGCAAGTATTTTATCTTCATAGATGGGTAAATATAGCAGGTAAAGTATGCAACATGAATATTACGGGAATTTATCAGCAAAGTGTTTCACATTGAAACTAATGTATTCCTTATCTTACACAGCAATACTGACATCACTTCCACGTATTACTTCCCACCCTTTTGACTTTAAGGTAGATAACTACAAACACTTAGTAAAACAACCTTGCTTAAGACAATTTTTATTGTCATTTTACATCGTTGACAAAGACAACTACGCAGATACAACTATTATTCACAATATTACAAAATTGCAGGCTTTGACACTTTCTCCCCTCAATGTATTTTTGAAAATTTTACTTCACAATACTCTATAGTACATAATACATTTCTCATAAGTACAAGATCACTGCAACTGCCCTAAAATTTACTTACGAGACTGCTAATTTAAAAAAATTATACTTTATAAAGAGTAAAATTCCTGTACTGCAGTTACAAAACTTATCACTTCAATACTCTTCTAGTGTTACAGCAATACTGTGGTAAAAGGAACATTGTTTCAAAATAATACAAAGTGGTCACTGTACATTAAAACATTTGACAGTGTCCAGAACAGTGCAGGAGATATTCACAGAGGCAGGACAAGTAGAAAACTGACAACTTTCACGTATCTGCTGTTGCTGCAATATGAACTGCAACAGCTAACTCAGTCCTATTACTATTATAAGAAGGAATATATTAATAAAAAAGTTTAGGAAGTACAGATTAACTTTACAGTAGTACATTGATATAAAAATATAATCTCCATGTGAAAACATTAAAATGTTATCTTCTAAGGTAGTTGTAAAAGTGAACACTTATGGCAGCTCTCGGAATGTAGCAGAATTGAGCACAACTAGTCCATGTACTCTAAATTTCAGGAATGGACCTTATTACATTATGTATGATATATTTACAACATGTGAATTCTTATTAGCAACATGGTTTACCAAATGGCAAAGCCAGACACTGTAAAATATGGGACATAAGGAACATCAAACAGCCTGACTTGCCTGGAAGTACAAGTGGTACCCTTCATTTGCTAGCAATTGTTGGGAAAGTGTTATATAGTGAAACTGTTTAAAGCTCCATATTTTGGCACTTAAGACTGAAAGTACATTTTTCCATCTGTATTTTAAACTGTAGCAGTCTCACTGGTACATCGCTTACATTAACAACCATATATTATGTTAGTTTCAATAATTTTATTTATGCAAGCATGGTCTAAGTGCTAACAACATTGTCAGCCACTTTATTAGTACTCTCCACTGCTACTTTAAGCTTCTCACTAGTGTTCTCAGTCTTTTCTGTACTCTCACCATTTTCAACACAACTATTAACATTCTTTTTCCCTTCCTTTAATTCATTTTCAGTTTCTTTTACATTATCTGCAACATTCTGACCTTGAGCCTCACTTATTTTATTTTCATTATTTGATGATTCAGTCTTAGTTTCAAGTATATCATCTTTTGCAGTTGACACTGCATCAAGCTTCCCTGTGCCGGCAGGATCATTTTCCTTCTTAATAGCTATATCTTTGTTCACAGAGTTACAGTTAGCATTGTCAACCACAGGGGTGGAATCTATGGGAGCATCTTTTGTACATTTACTGCTTTCCTCATCAGCTGCTGTCTCTCTCTCAGCCTGTGTTGCTTTAGGTTTGTCATTACCATCATCTTTTACTGTACTGTTCACAGCTTCATCCTTATTTGTAGCCATGGGTTCATCATCTGTAACCATTGGTTCAGGATCTTCCGTCACCATATGTTCAGCATCACTTGATGAATTTTTTGCTCCTTCAGTGTCGGGCTTTGCTTCATCTGTTGCTACAGATTCAGCTTCATCTGTGACCATTGGTTCAGACTCATCTTTGATCACAGGTTCGGCTTTCTCAGTTGACATTCGTTCAGTGTCATCTGTGACCATTGGTTCAACATCTTCCATGGGCACATCAGTTTTGTTATCAGCTTTAATTTCAGTCACAGATGCAACACTATTAGCCTTGACATCTGAAATGACTTTTGTAGCATTGCCACCATTCACCTCAGCCTTATCACCAGTTGGGTCCGCCTCTGTCACAGAATCTGTATTACAACTATTTGGGGCTGCCTCCATCATATTGTCCTCAGGGGTCACCTCCACTGCAGTCTCTGCCTTACCATCATCTGGGGTTGCATCCACAGCAGCCTCAACCTTAGCACTATCTGGGGTTGCATCCACAGCAGCCTCAACCTTAGCACTATCTGGGGTTGCATCCACAGCAGCCTCAACCTTAGCACTATCTGGGGTTGCATCCACAGCAGCCTCAACCTTAGCACTATCTGGGGTCGCCTCCGTCACAACCTCGACATTACCAGCATCTGGGGTTGCCTCTGCCGCAGCCTCGGCCTTACCAGCATCTGGGGTTGCCGCAGCCTCGGCCTTACCAGCATCTGGGGTTGCCTCTGCCGCAGCCTCAGCCTTACCAGCATCTGGGGTTGCCTCTGCCGCAGCCTCAGCCTTACCAGCATCTGGGGTTGCCTCTGCCGCAGCCTCGGCCTTACCAGCATCTGGGGTTGCCTCTGCCGCAGCCTCGGCCTTACCAGCATCTGGCGTCACCTCCACCACAGCCTTACCATCTGACGTTGCCTCTGCCGTATCCTTGGCCTTACCACCATCTGGCGTGACTTCTGCTGCAGCCTCGGCCTTAATACAATCTGGTATCACTTCTGCAGCAACCTCATCCTTACTACCATCGGGCATCACTTCTGCAGCAGCCTCATCCTTACCATCATCTGACATTGTCTTCACTGCAGTGTCAGCCTTACCACCATCTGGGATCACCTGCGCCGCAACCTCGGCCTTACCACTGGAGGATGCCTTCACTGCAGCCTTGGCATTGCCATCATTTGAGGATGCCTTCACTGCAGCCTCAGAACCATCCGAGATTGCCTCCACTGTAGGCTCAGCTTTACCACTACATGGTGTTGCCTCTGCTGTAACCTCAGCCTTACCATCATGTGGAATTGCTTCCCTTACATCCTCGGCCTTACTGTCATCTACGGCTGCCTCCATCATAGTCTCAGTTGCCTCCAAAGCAACCTCAATCTTACCTCCATCTACGGCTGCTGGAGCCTTGGTCTCACTTGAGGGCAAAGCTGCTTTACCTTTAACCCCATCTGTTGCTGGAGAAATATCAGTTCCTACCCCACTGACTAGTGCACTCTCCTGTGCAACTTCTTTATCTTTTTGTTCTGATTCATCCTTACTTTTGAGGTCTTCTGTGCGTGCAGGTGTCAGATCTTCTGTTTCCATTGGTTCAGTCTTATTTACTTCGGATTCAGTCTTTTTAGTGACAGGTTCAGCTTCAACAGGTTTTAGGGATTCAGTCTTACTAACTGGAGCAGATTCAGAGTTATCAGTAGTGACACATTCAGTCTTTGCACAAATGTTTTCAGTCTTTTCTGTATGTGTACATTCAGTCTTATTTGGCAGCTCAGCTGTGTTAAGTAATGTGGATTCAGTCTTTTCAGTCAGAGATTCTACCTTTGTCTTACTGTCAGTAGCATCAGATGAGAGAGATTCTGTACCATCCTTACCAGATGGATGAGGTGAGTCATCACAAATATTGCTGTCATGTTCTCCCATTTCAGTCTTATCACAAAGCTTGGCCTTATCACTGCCAGCCAATTTAATATCAGTCTTACCATCAGGAACTACAGTGTCATTACCAGTGATTGGCAAGTTCTTAGCTTCAGGACTAGGACACTTTTCCGAAGATGAACTGCTATTCTTTTTTTCATTTAATATTGCATCTTTCGAATTTGTAGAGTTATCACTATTTGTTTTTATTGGAGTATCAATATTATTAGCATCAGATTTAGAGAGACTGTCTTTAGGACATTTGGGCCCATTGGTTTCTACCTGGTTATCAATATTCACATCCAACTTATCTGCACCATTTATTTCCAATGTATCTGTATTTGTTTCATTTGACTTTTTTTGCTCCGTAATTGCAACAGTACCCTTATCAGCAAGTACCTCACTACCAGTTTTCTTAGTACTGCTAAGATCATTGCTCACATTATCTTTGTCTTTGCAGCTGGTCTGATTTGCTTCTTCAATGCTGTCACACTGTTCCACAGCTGTTTGCTTCATGGAATCTGGCTGTACTACAGCCTCAACCATCTCAGTACTACTTACCCCTTCAGCTGCTTTTGATGTTTGAGTTTTATCAGCAATTGGCTCTTCTTGCATTTCCACATCCTGCATACTAGATACATCAACTACAGCAGAATTTTCCTTTCCCTGTTCTAATGTTTCCTCTTCAGATTTCTTTCTTCTCTTCACAGATGTTTCAAATACAATGTCATCAAATGACTTTATTACTGGAAACTCAAGTTTATCTTCATCTGTAATAGGAAGGTTTCCTTCTCTGACCACAATGACAGCCTGTAAGCCTGCTGATTTTGCTGCTCTTGCTTCTGTAATGGAATGAAAGACTAATTAAAATTCTGCCCCAACAGTAGGCCCAGTACACTTCACAGTAGCAAACATACCAATTTTTATTTTTAATGTTTGTCACTGGCAGAACTTCAGGAACATAAACATAACAAGTTAGAGATAAGAATGAATTTACCTTAGACTGCAATTAATGATCTTCAGTTTTTTATTGTAACACGATTGATTTTCAAGCTAATAATCTCTTCAGACATATCTGAACAGTTCCATACCCTGGAGAAGCATGTATACACTTAAGCTTTCCATCATTGATGGAAAATGCTTCAAAATTGATCATGTTACAATAAACTGTATATCATTTAATTACTTAATTGTAGTATGAACCAAATTAACTAAAATTTACCCACTGTATCTGCAAAAGCAATACATGTAATGAGCAAATACAACTTGTTACAAAATTACAAAACATGTCATCTTAACATCTAATCTGACTGACTCCTCATGAAGCCTTGAGTAAGCATGCTTTTTCTGTACACATGTTAAGAATAGCAGTCTTTACTGTCTTTACAGTACTGAGTTAAACACTGAGCAGACTTAGTTTAATTTTAGTTGAAGTAAAGAATGATAAAATAAACTTACATAATATGAGCTAACACAATAATGAAATGAACTTTGATTATATTGCTTTGTTGCCACAGATAGATCTTACCCCACAGTAATGACCCACTCAATGCAGCATAGTAGCATCAGATATCGGCCAACCATTTATTCAATTACTAATTATTTCTTTGACAACTTCCTCACTGTGGGAGTGTGCTGCTAGCTCATGGTCTGGATAATTTTCTTGCAGTAATTTTAAATTTCTCACCCAGCTCGCTGTTTATTTTATATTACTGCTGCTAAGATATGGGACAATGTATCACTGTGTTAGTTGAAGCAATAATGAAGGAATAGGTACAGGTTCGCAATTGTGAAACAACGGAATGGTGCAAAACAATTTTAATTGTGGCTGGTGCACTGTATACATAGGCACATCCACTAGTGGGTTATGAGTGCAATATGAATTCCACTGTTAACTGCAGACAGAGCAAGTAGGTGACAAAAGTACCCAAGTACACTGAAAGCCTCTGCAAGGAGAAGGATCTGTGCAAAGACACAATATGGACACCATCGGGTGTTTAATATTAGAGTCAGAGTTTAGCAGGGCTTTGGAAAATTTGCAACCCAGTAACAAGCGAGAAAAATCTGGACGCTACATGGAAAGATGGGTAATATACAATATGCACATCAACCAACAGGGTATAATAAGAATGGAAGACCAAACATCAAGTGCTCAGGTTAAAAATGGTGTAAAAGGCAGGGGATGCAGCCTTCACCTCTACTGTTCAGTCTATACGTAGAAAAAGCAATAACACAAATTGAAGGTTTGAGAGCACAATTAAAATTCAGGGTGACAGGATATCAATATAAGATATGACAACATTGCCGTCTTTGGTGAAAGTGAAGAAAAATTACAGGATCTGTCGAATGGAATGAACAGAAATGAGTACAAATTATAATTGAGGATAAACCAAAGAAAGACTAAAGTAATGAGGATTAGCAAACTGGCAAACATGAACTATACAAAGTTAAGAAATCTGCAATCTTTGAAGCAAAGCAACACGACAGCTGAAAGGACAACAAAAGCAGTAGTACAAGGATAATTCCTCACCCAAAGAAGTAAACTAGTAACCAACATTTTGGTCTAAATTAGAGGAAGAAATGTACATTTCAAGCACAGCATTAATCACAGACTGAAGAAAACCATGAAAGACAATCTAAGGATTTGAAATGATGCGCTATAGGAGGACACTTAAAATCAAGTGGACTTTTTAATACTAGGGATGAGCTAGTACTCTCCAGAATCACTGAGGAAAGGAAAATATCGAAGATGGTGATGAGAAGGGATAGGATGCTTTAACATGTGATGAGAGATCAGGGACCAATTTCTACAGTACTGGATATAGCTATAAAGAGGAAACCCTGTGACAACATATTGGAATGCATCCAACAAATAAGTTAGGACAAAGGGCACAGGTGCTATCTGGAGAGGAGGTTGGTAGAAGAGGAACTAAGCTGTGGTGAACGACATCACACCAGACAAGGAGCAGATGATGGATGCTGTCCTATCATTTGGAAAATTGATACCTTTCATTTCACTCATTGTCTGATTTCAAAAAGTCTAAAATATAAATACAATTTGTAGTCATTGAAAATTGGGCTCTGGCTACTAAACACAACAGACAATTGAAAAAAAAAAACCGATTTAAAATAATGTTAAAGAATATGTTTGCTTAAATAGTCTTAGCTGCCTTCGAGAGTGTGTCTTAATGATAAAATTTTATATTATATATGTGGTATTTTACTTCCATTCTTGTTTTCTGTGTACTGCTTCATTTCACGATCAGGTGATCATCTTCAATCATCAATCCCCCTCACAGTGTAGAAAGTACAGCTTTGTATTGACCATGTAATATGAATTTCAGTAAATACGTCCAAATCATGAAGAAGAAAATTCAAACTGCCCCGTAACAATTACAGAGGAAGCAATCCATTTCTGAACATGATACTGCAATTTAAATACTATCACTTATTCACTGTATTTTAATTTCGACTGCCTTTACTAATATTATAGAGTTATGCATGGTATGGATCATAATTAACTGAAATATTTCAGACTGCTTCAGTTACCCTTAAAAATTATTTGAAAGTGAATGCTATTATTGTGATTTACTCAAAGTGTTTACAGTGGAAGAACAACCTATGTTTTCAATGTTTCTAACACCTCAGAAATTTTGAATCTGACCAGAGTAAATCACATATTAGCATTGTTATCTGCAACAGGCAGAACGCATACTTTGTTGGTGCTACACATTTTTCTAAATTTCTGACCAAAAACTCACACTGCAATGTCGTTCCTTGTCACACCAGTGTCAAAGTTGGCACAGAAACAGCTAAGTAAAAAATCCGTGCAATTCACATTTATTTATATGTAACAGCTGACTTCGGAATTTGCCTTTTTGCGAGACCATGTTTGCAAGATTCACATGCCGATTTGACATTCTAGACTCATATTTTACTGTCCGCCTCACTTCTGCATAATCTTTCATTGATTCTATCAATATCTGTTTGTGCTAGGATATATTGAAATATTGAATAGTCATAAGTGCCGCAACATACTCTTATCGTCAATTGCAGGTTTAAACTTAACTGTGCTCTTAAAATTTGAGAATAGTAAGCCTATCTTTGTTCAAGAAAGTCTAATTTCATTGTATATGTGAGAAAATCGCCGTTTGACAATTTTCAGACACTTACAAAAATATTTTCATAAGTTTCCAGTACGAGTGTTTTTGGATAATTATTACACAGCAAATCAGTGTGTGATTCAGTTACTGTCAATGACTGTATCACCCTTAATTTCATTCTATGTTAGTGCAAATAAACATACACTTCTTAGAAATTTCGGATATTGTCTTTGTCCCATGCACAATCATCATCATCATCATCATCATGTTATTTGCTATATTAGCAGGTCCTTTGCCTCTCCATTTTCTGCGATCCATTGCTTCCTTCTTAAGGCTGCTGTATGTTGTACCGTCCATCATGTCATCCAGTATCTGGAATCTCTTCCTTCCTCGCTACTTTTTCCCTTCTACATTACCTTCTAAAACAGTTTTTATAAGTCCGTCATTCTTTCTTAATATATGCCCAATCCAATTTCTTTTTCTTCTCTTTATTACATCTAGTAACTGTCTTTTCTCTCCCACTATTCTCAGTACCTCTTCATTTTTTACTCTGTCCAACTTATTCTTTCCATCTTCCGCCATGTCCAGATCTCAAAAGCCTCCAGCCTTTCTGTCTTTTTTCCTCATAGTCCATATTTCAGCACCATATAGAAGAACACTCCATACAAGACATTTTATGAGTCTTTCTGAGTTCTCTGTCCAGACCGCTGCAGAAGATTCTCCTTTTCTTATAAAAGCCTCTTTTGCCATTGCTATCCTTGTTTTAATTTCTGTGGTGCACTTCCAGTCGGTGTCTATCCTGCTTCCAAGATACTTAAAATTTTGCACCTGTTCTAGTGTTTCTCCATTCAGCACAATTTTTATTTCCTTATTTCCTCCTATTGCCAATACTTTTGTTTTATTTGTGTTAATTTTCATTCCATATTTTTTTCCGTTAGTTGCAATGGTGTCCACCAAATCCTGTAATTCTTTTTCCCCTGTGGCTAGAAGGACCATGTCATCAGCAAATCTCAAGCACCCTACTTTTCTTCCTCCAACCGACGTCCTCCCCGCATTCCGCGCAGTGCGCGATTTTGTCATCACTGAACTGCACAATCTAATTTGTAGTAAATCAGTGTTTGTGATTTATTTACTGTAGCAGATATTCTATCATGTGTTGGATCTAGTCTTCCCTTAAAGAGCAGTATAACCTACATTTACTGTAAATTATCTGCTTCCAAGTTTGCTAACAACTGTAATTTACCCTCGAAGTTTTAGGAAATTAGTAATTTTTAGCATAGGTTTTATCTGTTACCTTAGCAGAAATCTGTATTTGCTTCAATTCTTACAGAAAATTTGCAGCCTCATAGCCCAAGAGATTAAAAGATAATCAGCAGGCTTAAAGTTATTTGTTCATTACCCTATAATACATTGCACAGCCAAAATGCAGCCTCATTGAGAATGATGGTCTTGAACACAGGATGAACTAGTTGACATTTGTAAGTCACTGGAAATTGCCCTGACCACTGTCAAATGATTGGCAGGTGCTGTAGACCAGTGTGTTGGAAGAGGTGAGGGTCATGCAAGAGGGTGATCCAGAAGTAAGACTCCCAAGGGAGCTCCAGCCACACAGGAAGGTGCTAGGCGAAATCTGTCAACACCACTGCACATAGCTGTTCCTCACTCTTGATTCCTCCTAGCTGCACTTTGCTGCACTGTGCAGTATTGGGTCAGCAGCCATCTGTAATGGAGTTGTCCATTGTTGATTTTGTTTTTGCACACAAAAGGGATTCCGTCTGTGGATATTCATTGTCAGTTGACAAGCATATGGCAACAAGTGTGTGTCCGTTCAACATGTCCGAAAATAGTGGAGGGAGTTTAGCGCCAGTCGGAAGGATGTCCACGAACAGATTGGAATACCTTCAGTTTCAGAGCCAGTTACAGAGATGGTCCAACGTGAAGTGCTTCAAAACAGGAGGATCAATATCCATGAACTTGTTACTTGTATTCCTGGGAGTTCTTCCAGAACAGTTGAAAGAGCTTTGATGGCAAAACGGGGGTATCCCAAGTGTTGCACACAATGGGTATGGGAGACGAAACATGAGTGTTTCATTTCACCCCCAAAACCAACTGAAAATCCAAACAATGGCATCACTCAGGGGCACCAGTCACAAAAGTTCAAACAAACTACCACTGCTGGTAAAATCATGGCCACTATGTTTTGGGATCATAAGGGGATAATGGTGACCAATTTCATAACAGCCTGGGACAAAAACTCAGTTATTGTGAAACCCAATGAAAGCTCAGGTGGGCTATCCAGAACCACCGGACAGAACTGATGGAAGGTTTAACACTGCTTCACGATAACACTCGAAAACGTGTATCCCGACAAAGCCAGTTGGATTGTCATGCCCTACCCACTGTACAGTCCTGACATCGTACCTAGTGATTATCATTTGTTTTCCAAGTTAAGGGAACACTTGAGTGGCCAACAAAGTTTCTTCTTTCCAACAATGTGAGTTTCTATGAGTAAACCAATGCTGTCCACTTGTAAAAATGAAGGGAACCGTACTTCGGGATCAAACCTCATACCTGTGGTAACAGTATTAAAGGTACCTTAAGTACTATTCTCTCCTGTGTAACCCTGCTTCCTCTGCAGGAAGTACATCTCTCATTACTCCCCACTTGACTGCAAGTGGCGTTTCAATGGTATACCTAAGTGTCCTGAATGGAGAGAATGGGGATCACAGGTGACTCAGGGTGTTATAACATTCCCCTAATCAACAAGATCAAGGTGCTGTATTCCATTGCAACTGAGCCAGTGGACCTCACTTTACCTATTTCGGAAAAATCTGTTTTGCCCTGTGTCAAGAGCAGGCAAACAAAGCAGTAGGTTCTATAGTTCCATTCTTTTATCTTGGCGGCTTGCGCATGCCCGCCCAGACGCGGGAGACTGCTGCGTTGCCAGCTTGCAAACAATGTACGCACCACGAGAAGCAGCACCATAGTACAGTATAGTTCGCAAACTTACGTTTAGAGGGGAGCACGCAGTTTATAGAGTAAAGCCACTATGGCCACATTAACCCTTTCGCTGCTACCGACGTCCTCCCCGCATTCCATGCAGTGCGCGATTTTGTCATCACTGCATAGCTCGCCTGTGCTGACACGGTGTTCCGAGTGCTTTGACACATTTATCATTCGATTTCACAAAAACTATTTGTCCCGAAAATTTGATTTTTACACATCATCTTGACTGATATCTTCCCCCCATAAATGACTTAATTTTGTTTCGATGTTCAATGCAGTTATTGTGCAGCATTAAATGTAGTAAACCATCGCACGAAATTTTGAAGAGTTTGCAGAGGTAAAAGTCCATAGCGTATACTTTCCGTATGGTCTATTTTAGTTGCCACAATGTTGAGAATGAAATGTGGACAAGATACCTAAATTTCATATAAAATTTACTGAATAACAATATCCCATTTAATTTAAGTACCAGATAGGTGTCATATGTAATATTGAGAAATATTCCGTCTTTCGCGACTGTAACAAAAGTTTTATTTATACCAGAGTCATTTCGCTTTTTTCTAAAAAGTTCTGATTAAAACAAAATTGGTGATGTACACAAAACTGGAATTGTGGGCGTAATAAAACATAGAAACTAAAATGTATTGTCGGTGAGGCGCAGTGCGCAAACAATTTGTGTTTGTCACAACGGACACCAAATACTTGACAAAACATAGATCAGTCGACGAAAACATTGAATATGATATCGCCAAAGCAGCGAAGTAAAGAATTGCATCAGAGAATCAAGTAGCTCGGCAACGTACAAGCCGAAATTCTGCTCTAAATAATACTTTTAATACTGTCGCAAAGAATATATCTCAATATGAATAGTAAAACAGCGACTGCAGAAGAGAAGATATGCAAACAAAACAGATAACATGAATATTTTGTGTGTGCCTTTTCATTGTTTTTAACTGCTGTGAAAAGAAATATTGGAGGACAAAATTAGAAAAACCGAAAACTTATATGATTATAATGAAGAGATAAAGCACTAGAAATTTCAAAAAATTACATTCAAATGAATAAAATTCATGAAGTAAGACACTTTGATATTGTTTTTAAATAAAGAAAATATTAAGTACCGAACAAGGTTTGAACACAGAACCTTTTGCTTAACAGCCAAACACCCTGACTACTACGCTAACACAGCTCGTCATTCAACTGAATTCATGGAGGACTCTAAAATATCTCAAAAAATACCGACAAACACTGTTGGTATACTATGAATTATTCACGTTTCGTTGAAGTACAATAGTAAACAAACAATTACCGCTCTTCTTTATTGCAGAAAAGCAGTTCGTGAGAATGATACAAATACCTTTCCTTGCTATTGCCTGTATTAGGAGGCTTATTGCTCGTTTGATTTAATTAATAGAATATGAAGCAATCTGTATAAAGAATGCTTTTTCCAAACTTACTATGAAAGAAAGTCTGCTACCAAGACCTTGCTTTTGTTTAATTACTTTATTTATGACTGAACGTTTCTAAAACTGAAGCTACTCGTCCATGCTCTGCACTGCAGTTGAGCTCTGGCAACGTCGTTCTGTTCACTGGCTGACTGTTTTGTGACGTCAGATGCGCAGAACGAACCTAAACTCTACTGCCGTCATAAATGACATGCACTTTAGTAATAATCAGTAGTTCAAATACATTACAAATTATGGTATCCTTAGGGAAACAGTTTCAAGGGACAAGAAAGGACACCAGGTGCAACCAATGTGTATGCCTGGGGGCTTCAACATGATGTTATGCCACAGAGGGAAAAGGGTGCAAGCAACTGCAGATTGTGGCACATCCTGGAACTAATGATGCCTGTCATCTGGGCTCCAAGGTCCTACTTTGATCATTCCTGTAACTTGCAGAGATGATTGAGAAGACCAGCTTTACACATGGAGTTTCAATGAAGCTCACAATTTATAGCATTGTCCCCCTTGGTTCTGAATCCAATGGAATGACTAAACTAGATACTTTGAAGGTTCTGGGACAAGCTACACTATGACTTTCTGGACTTGCACCATTAAGGTTGAGAGCTGTAGGGTCCCCCTAAATGGGTCAGATGTGCACCAGACCTCACAGTCTGCTACCCAGGTAGCCGACAGTGTGTGGTGTGCACTTTTAGAGCAGGCTACTCTCCATCCAATCCAGATAACAGCAGTAAGAAATCCACAAGTATCAGTCTAAGACCAAAAGAAATGCCTGTCACAGGTGAGTATTAAAATTCTTGTTAACTGCCAAAACATTAGCACTATGCCAGCCAGCAACACGACAGTGGTGTCTGCATAGTATCGCTCTGTGGCCAGCAACAGCAGAGCACGTTAGTATCTTTTGCATTCTGTTGGTGTTTTGTTTAGCCGACTGGGAAGAAGACATTGGATATCTTTGGTGTGACGTCATATGCGCATGAGATCGCTCTCTAAGTTTTATATATTTTAGGTTTCAGATACATATTTTAAGGGTTTTTGTGATAATATTTATTATATAAGTGACTTATTATTAGTTTCTTCATTCACCTCTGCCTTTCCTGTGTTGTGACCAGAAATTTGTGAGTGTTTCACACCGAGCAACTTAACCTCTTACCTGTGTTTACATTCCATGCTGACCAGTTGCAGCTGTAGAGGCACATCGAAAGCTAAGTACTAATTAATTGTTTGTGTATAGTGGTTTATTTAGAAACTTTAGTAGTCTTCAACCGGTGTTCTTTGTGTTTTCTGGTGAATATTTCAGAAGTAGTTTTTGGGAAGTGTTTTCAGTTTCATTACTGTGTCATTAGACGTTTGATTTTCTTTCTGTGTTAGTCTTGGATTATATTCTCGTTTGTTGTTGTTTAATACTATTAATAATAGTAGTTACTTCCCTTGTAGAGTAAGTTTGTGATTACTGTAGTCAGTTTAACAACATCTTATTGTAGTAGCAGAACTTAGATAAAGTAGTTTTCTTGTTTCAATAACTAAAATTTTACCATGAGAGAGAAGTGTGGGCTTTATCATAGGTTCGCGAGTAGTGAATTGCGGTGTGAGACTTGTTCGAAGTATTTTCACTGGGGGGAATGCAATGGGGAAGCCATTGGGCCTTCTGGTGAGATCCTCTCCTGGAACTGCAGGTTATGTAGCAAGAGTAAGTTGATAGAGGAGCAGGAGTGTAAGATCTGTGCCCTTCAGGTGCAGTTGAAAAACTGCACAGGAGGATCTACATAGGATGAGGAGGGAGAAGGAAGTTGGGGAATGGGAGCTGGCTGTTGGCAAGAGTTCTGCTAGGAGGAGATTTTCAGATAGTTTTACTATTGGTGTTTGCAATAGATATGACTAACCGTCAGAGTCTAGTGGAGAGGAATCTCTAGTAGCTGTAGATGTAGGAAGTATGCAGCAGACCTCAGCAGTTACGGTGGCTAGGACAGATGCAAAGTCGAAGAGAAAGAAGAAGGTTCTGCTGTTAGGTAGTTCTCATGGCAGAGGTGTAGGCCAGCAGTTGCAGGAAGTTTTGGGGAGTGAGTACCAGGTCACCAGTATTGTGAAGCCTAATGCAGGATTGGCTCAGGTGACTTAATATAGGGGGGTTATGTAGGGATTTTACTAAAGAGGATCAGGTTGTGATTGTGGGTGGGGCTGGTAATAGTATTGATATGGATGGGGAGTATGACAGATGGTGACATGGAAAAGATAGCCACTCAGACTGGCAACACGAATGAGCTTTTCGTGGAACTGTTTCAGCATCACAATCGGCCTCATCTTAATACAGCCGTCAGGCGTAATAACATGAGACTTGGGGGTGCGCTGATGACAGAAGGCATGGGTCACATTTCAGTGGTGTCGGTGGAGTCTATCAGCAGGACGGGTTTCACTAGACATGGCCTGCACCTCAACAGGTATGGGAAGGGGAGGTTGGCAAAGCTTATAGGTGACAGCACAGGTGGGGGTGGTGGGATCACTCATTCCTGTAGTAGTGGGTGCTAGAGCTGCACCTTTTTTTAGATTGAAGTAGCTGATAGGTATTCCTGAATAAGGGAAGTCTCTCTAACAAAGAAACCACTTTCAACAAAGCTTAGGTATCCAAGTAATGAGGGAATTAGTATCTTTCATCAAAATATACAAGGTTTTATCTCTAAAGTTAGTGAACTGCTTATAGATGTTGACTCAAATTATTGGTATATCTGAACACTTCTTAAATAAAGAGAATTCAGAGGCTTCCTTTACCAGGATACAGGTTGGCTGGCAGCTTTTCTAGGAGCTCTTTGCGGTGTGGAGGGAGTAGTCATGAATGTGAAAAACGGTATCCCATTTGAGTCAATTGATGTTTCAAAGTCCTGCACTGAAAAGGTGTTTGAATGTTGTGCAGGTGTGGTTGAATTTAGTGGAGTTAAACTTCTAACTGTTGCTATTTATAGATCCCCAGACTCCGATTTCACAATATTTTTGCTAGAGCTAGAGGAGGTTCTTGGTTCACCTTATAGGAAATACAAGAAGTTTGTTATATGTGGAGACTTCAATATTAATTGTATAAATGATTGTGCAAGGAAAAGGATGCTGGTAGACCTCTTAGACAAATGTGTTCTGAGACTTATCCAAAATGCTCCTCCATGATACTGACAAGAGGGAGATTGAGTTAATAATTAAATCACTGAAGACCAAGAACTCATGGATATGATGGGGTATCTAGCAGAACACTTAAGTATTTTTCTATGTATGTTAGCCCAGTACTTAGCCATATCTGTAACTTTTCCTTTAGGAGTGGTCGGTTTCCTGACCGATTGAAGTACTCAGTAGTGAAGCTACCTTATAAAAAGGGAGACAGGGATAATGTTAATTATAGACCTATTTCTATGCCATCGGTGTTTGCTAAAGTTATCGAGAGGGTTGTATATACAAGGTTACTGCAGCATTTAAATTCACATAATTTGCTGTCAAATGTACAGTTTGGTTTTAGAAATGGCTTAACAACTGAAAATGCTATAGTCTCTTTTCTCTGAGGTTTTGGACAGATTAAATAAAAGGTTGTGAACGTTACGTGTTTTCTTTGATTTAACGAAGGCTTTTGACTGTGTTGACCACAAAATATTACTGCAGAAGTTGGAACATTATGGAGTAAGGGGAGTAGCTTACAATTGGTTCCCCTCTTACTTTAAGAACAGAAAGCAGAAGGTAATTCTCCGAATACCGAAAGTGGTAGTGATGTTCAGTCCCAATGGGGCACTGTTAAGTGGGGCGTTCCCAAAGGGTTGGTGCTGGGGCCACTGCTGTTTCTTATTTATATAAATGATATGCCTTCTAGTATTACAGGTAATTCAAAAATATTTGTTTGATGACACCAGCTTGGTAGTGAAGGATCTTGTGTGTAATATTGAAATAGTATCAAATAATGTAGTTCATGAAATAAGTTCGTGGCTTGTGGGAAATAATTTGATGCTAAATCACAGTAAGACTCAGTTTTTACAGTTTCTAACTCACAATTCAACAAGAACCGACATTATGATCAGACAGAATGGGCATATTATAAGTGAGACAGAACAGTTCAAGTTCCTAGGTATTCGGATAGATAGTAAGCTGTTGTGGAAAGCCCACGTTCAGGAGCTTGTTCAGAAACTAAATGCTGCTTTATTTACCATTAGAACAGTATCTGAAATAAGTGATAGTTCAACATGAAAAGTAGTCTACTTCGCATATTTTCATATGCTTATGTCTTATGGTATTATTTTTTGGAGTAATCCCGATTCAAAAAGGGTATTTGGCTCGAAAATGGGATGTCTGAGCTATATGTGGTGTAAGTTAGAGAACCTCTTGTCGACCCCTATTCAATAGTCTGGGAATTCTGACACTGCCCTCACAGTATATATTTTCTTTAATGTTGTTTGTTGTTAGCAATACTAGCTTATTCCCAATAGTTGGCAGCTTTCACTCATTTAATACTAAGCAGAAATCAAATCCGCATGTGGAATGCAGTTCATTCACCTGTGTGCAGAAAGGAGTGCAGTATTCTGCTGCATCCATTTTTAATAAGCTACCACAAGAACTCAAAAATCTTAGCAGTAGCCCAAACACTTTTAAGTCTAAACTAAAAAGTTTCCTCATGGCTAACTCCTATTCTGTCAAGGAGCTCCTGGAAGAGCTGAAAAATTAGCAAATTCCATTGTTACATTGTTGATTTTCTTTATTTAAACTTATGACTTGTCACCTGAATATGTTTCTTACGTTTCATTTTATCTGTTTCTACTATCGTGTTATAATTTCATGTATTGACTCGTTCCATGACCATGGAGACTTCTCCTTAATTTGGTCCCACAGAACAATAAATAAAGTAGGAGGAAAAACAGTAGTGATAGCAGCCCTGTAGGAGCTCTACATGTTGTACAATTCAATTCATGTGTTTAGTGCATGGCACACACACTCTAATAGGGAGAGAGGGGAGAGGTGTAGGGGAAGAATTGGAAGCTTGTGAGGACAATTTTGTTTCCTGGAGGCAGAGAACAGACACTGCGATTCTAAGAGCAGCCGTAAATCCTCTAATTGAAGGCCACAAACTTTCCATTGAAGGAGAGCCATAACAAGGAAGGGGAGGAGGGAAAAATGAAGAGTGTGTCACCTCAGCTGCTGCCCAGTGCCAGCCTTCGAAGACACTGCTACAGGGCACAGAGGCTGGAGGATCCCACTCCACGAGATCTACAGAGGCATCAGCTTTCTCCCCCTGTCGATCTGCGGAGCCCAGGGAAGGAAAACAGTTGGTGGTGCACACCAGCGACACGGAGGTCATATAGATTGCATGATGACACCATCAAAGACGATCTCTTAGTGAAAGAGAAGTCCGTTTGCCTTTATTTAACTTCTCAGAGCCTTTCCAGTTGGGAGAGGAAGACTCCTCTGTTGGCCAGAGGGATGTAGGAAGTCTTCACAGCAGTATTCTTTCTGACCTGCCAGTTGTGTAGCAAGTGACTTTGCCCCAGGACACAAAGGTTTGGTGGCTGCTTGTACAGCTGAATGAGGAGATTGCGATGCTACCATGACACTTGGCAATTTCACAACCTCAGGCTGAATTTGAGGCTGCATGTCTGCATGGCCATGTCCTTCGTGGAGCGAGATGTAGCAAAAACAGTACTTTAAGTGCCAGGTGGTAGAATGCTGGGTTTGCAACTTGCCAATAACTTGAGCGACTGGGTACAGCAATTTTACTTTTGAAATTTCCTGGCAGATTAAAAGTGTGTGCCAGACAGACTCTTACTTGGGACCTTTGCCTTTCATGGGGAAGAGCACTTGCCCATGAATGGCAAAGGTCCCGAGTTCACGTCTTGGTCCGGCCAGGAAGTTTCATATCAGCGCACACTCCATCATGGAGTAAAAAATCTCATTCTGCAAACTTTTTCCTTTACCTGAATGTCCTGGACAGCCTGCTCATCGAGATACAGTGGACAATCTAGAGATGAGGCAGCATGGCCACATGTGTGTGTACCGCAGGTTACACATCTGGCCGAAGTCAACAAGACATCCCAGTGTGGTATGTATGACACTAGTAGCAGCACATCGGGTTTGGAATTTACGGTCAGACTGATGACTTCATAGCCTGCTTTGATCTTGGACAGAAGCACCACTATCAAACAGTGCATGGGCACTAAGGAGGCGTCTACCTTTTTCATCACCTGATGGACGGCAATGACATCCTGATCACATAGGTACGTTTAAAGTTCTGCCTCAATCAGACCATTGAACAGAGTAATATAAATACCACGGGAAGAATTCCGAGTTCTATCAGCCTTGAGAAACAGGATAGCTGTGGAGAAGCTTAGCAGCAAGCAATAATTGTGTTTGAGAACCAGAAGTAATCTCCAAAAGCAAAGTGCCATCGCATAAATGAGAGCAGAATTTCACAGGGCTGGCAACTACATTAATGCCTTTCTGAATAAGAAACAGACTAATTGTTGCAAAGGACTGATCATCTTCAGTATGTTATACCATAAGGAACTGTGGTGCAGCTGGGAGGGTCTTTGAATCAGGAGCTTCATTCTGTTTACATTTGGTAGACATCGACTGCAATGATTGGCTCCTAGCAATAAAATCTCTCATGACTACCAATGGGGAGGGGGGTCCATCCACCTTGATTGTTCACACCTAAGGTTACACCTCCCGAACATCTGACAGAGGGACCAATCGGCAATTGGGGAAGGTAGCAGCTCAGCTCAGGCAAGCAACCCTCCCCAGGCCTGGCTTGTACCAGGGGTATGTGTGAACCCTACCTGTCAACCTGAGCCTGGGAATTACATGTTACCCAGTCACCTGTTATGCATCAGACGCATGGGTCTGTCTTCAGGCGTGCACAGGGAGGACGAAGTAAAAGAGGAGCCTCAAATGCCAAAGCAGAGAAAGGATGGAAGAAGGTAAACAAAGAAAGGAAAAAATAAGTGAGAAACAGAGGTGAAACTATCTCAGCAACTGAAAATGCTCAACACATTCCCTAAAACATCCCAGACATATTCCCCAAGGGAGGGGGAAAAGTAATACCAAGAATAATGACACATAGCACGGAACGGAAAACATGATGCAAAGGCTGGGGAGGTTGTAGGGATATGAAATGGAATGAGTGCATAGGCTCAATCATGTGTTAAGCAGGAGTATACTTCAACTGACTGGTAGAATACTGGGAATGTGCACTTAGTCTACAAATGAAATTGCTTACAAACCACTCATGTGACCAGGTCTAGAATATTTTTGAAGTGTGGAGGCCCCGTAACATAGGATTAGAGGACTGTACAAATGGTCATAGGCTTGTAAGACCAATGGGAGGGTGTTACAGTGATGAAGAAACTTAACTTGTTGACTAAGATAGACAAACTACCCTGAGAATGTTTCAAAAACCGGCTTTAAATCATGACATTATACTACAACCCCTTATGTATCACTCACATGGGTATCTTGAGGACAATATTAAACAATTACAGCACAAGCAGATGCCTTCAATCATTCTTCTTGCACTCCATAAATGAATGGAATGGGAAGAAAGTCTAATAATTGGTATAAAGGAATGCACCCTCTGGATGCACTTTGCAGTTGTCTGCTGAATATGGATGTAGAAGTACACATCTGTTCAACTACATCTGCTATTTCTGAAGGAATCCATGACAAGCTCTAAGTGGTAAATATGATTTGTTCCACAACGGTTACTAAATTTCTGCTCACAAAGTGGATGGTCAAAATGAAAGCATTTTTTTTAGTGGTTCCATATCACACACATCGTGATTGCTTACACAAAGCGTTTCATTGGTACACACAACCAAAAGCAAAGTATTTTAAGCTGACTTTTACATTTTCAAGAAAGCAAGATTTTACATCACTTCTGCAAAATTTTCACTCATATCTGAATATCAACAGATTCAGATAATTGCAAGTAGTTGCGAAAAATACCTGGCAAAAGTTGGCCACTAAAATGATTAAATGGGAACACATTTTTCAAGCAAAACACGAAACTAGAAAATTAAAACATTACCCTCTTGCTGAATACTCACTACGTACAATTTTTTTACAAATTATGAAAGATTTGGATGAATGAAAATTTATTAAATGAAATTGGCTTGATACCACTTCAAGTAAGTTTGTTTTCATTCGGTGTATTGCTTTTAAGCACTTAAAAGCCCATTTCACAATTTAGGTAGGCAGGTAAACACATCAACAAAACAAATGATTTGTATTGCTCTCAGAAACACTTTCACAGTTGCAACAAAATATTCAATGGACATTTAAAAAATGCGAACAGCAAGCAATGCACACCATTGTGTCAGTATTAAACAGTGAATTACACTAACCTAACCTAGGCCAGAGACCAGTCAAATGGTGAAAACAGGTTTTATTCTTACATAACCTCATTCAGAATCACATCTATTTCATTTCCTCACAATGGACGATCTTCAAAGCTATTGTAATGTAAACTGCTGGATTAATAAAATTATGAAACCAGCAACATCAAATCACTTTTCCTACATAAACCATTTCCAACATGATCAAAACAGTATTACTGTGGAATGTACTACATATAGTGTACTACTGTATTCAGTACATTCCACTATACATGTGAGCTGCACAACAATGAAACTGCCATACCCATTGCTAAACATTTGAAAGGTGTATTTAAACTAACCTTTTGGAACATCTGTGAAGAATATAATTTCTTCACTTCTGCACTTCAAGGACTTAACAATGTTGGAATAGCTGCTCTCTTCCACTTTTGGCCCCACTGCTGTATCGAAGTAACCCGAAAAAAGCTGCAATTCACAATAGCATTAAGACATTTGTAATATGAAAGTCTGAGGGTAATTATCCCTCAGCATGGCAAAATACACACTAAATAGTATGGCACACTAATAGCATATTCTGTACACAAGCAGAGTTTCTCATGTCTTCACAGATACAGAATTTGCCCAAATTTTAACCATGGAAACTCAGAAGTGTTAATAATCAGATTTCAGTTAAGTGTTTCTTCAAAGTCTATAAATGCGCAATTGTTCAAAATTTAGAGTTTTGTAGCTATAAAGCAAGTTGTCAGTTCACGAAAAGTTAAAAGGAAAATTACTGTTTTGATGAATTACAGCATAAGGAAAAAAGATAGCCAGCAGTACCTCCACGCACCACAACATTTCAAGCAATATCATGGATCCACAGAGACTCAAAAGGAACAAGATATTAAGAAAAAAGAACAATAAACAGATCACACAAATTATGTGCAAAAAAGTTCTATGCACTAATGAAGGAGGAACATCCAAATGTGGCTAAAGTATGTTCTGATATGTAACAAATTGAGCCACTGCCAATGCCATCTGTACATGAAATTCTTTTAAGACAGGTTTGGCTACACAATTTGTGCATTTTGATTCATTACAGAGCCTTGATAAAGGAAAGGACTGATTTTTAAACTTAGCTTAAAACAAGAGCAAAAGGACACAACCAAGTAGCCTCAGTTCTACATGAAATATATTCACTATTGCAAATATGGACAACCAGCTGTATAATGGAATAACAATGAAAATTTGTGCCAGACCAGAAATCTAACCTGGATTTCCTGCTTTATGCGAAAAGCTGCTAACCACTTTAGCTACCTGTGCGCAACTCATGGCCAGACCAAAACTTTGAAATCTCGTTCATGCATCACAACCCACACACACTCACTACTTCCTGAAAAGTGGGACATTTTAATTGATGTCCATGTTCAAAGCAGCACAGCATCATACCTTTTAACACAGGCATCAAAATACTGTATTTACCCACCTATACCTGGTGGTGGTTGTTGTCTTCAGTTCAGAGACTGGTTTGATGGAGCTCTCACTGCTAATCTATCCTGTGCAAGCCTCTTCATCTCTGAATAACTACTGCAACCTACATCCTTCTGAATCTGCTAAGTGTATTCATCTCTTGGTCTCCCTCTACAATTTTTACACCCCCCCCCCCCCCCCGCCTCCAATATTAAATTGGTGATCCCTTCTTTTAGTCAAGTTGTGCTACAAATTCCTCTTCTCTCCAATTCTATTCATTACCACCTCAATAGTTACATGATATACCCATCTAATCTTTAGCATTCTTCTGTAGCACCATATTTCAAAAGCTTCTATTCTCTTGTTGTCTACACCGTTTATCGTCCACGTTTCACTTCCATACCTGGCTACACTCCACACACACACACACACACACACACACACACACACACACACACTTCCAGAAAAGACTTCCTGACACTTAAATCTATACTCTATGTTAAATTTCTCTTGTTCAGAAATGCTTTCTTTGACCTATCCCTTGGGCTGGGGTAATGGTTGTGTATGATGTGGCAACTAAGTTAAACTACCACTATACACTAATGGTTGGATGCCCAAGCCGTCACAGAATGTGTGGCTTGACGACTTTGCTACTCAGTAAAGTAGGACAGTGATCTGTGGCATCTCTATTGTAAAAGCAGAATGCTGGGGCACGCACAAGTAGTCCAGAACACACCATTCATTGTACATTGCTGAACATTGAGCACCGCAGCACGCCACCCCTACATGTTCACCCCCCCCCCCCCCCCAACATTATCAACTACGATTGCAGTAGGCACAGGACTATCACGATTTGATCATTCATTGATGGACACATGCCAGCTCTTCAGGTGAGTAACATTTTTTGCTACACTAGGTCGATGGTCGTGTCCACAAATGCTGTCTAGGCGAATAGCAGCTCGAAACTTGCAGCACTCCACAAATGCAGTCTGTCATCTTTCAGCAGTATAATTGTACGCGACTTGGAGCCAGACTCTTGCTACTGTGGTATGATGAGCATTATAGTGAACTCATAATGTCTCAGCTAAACTCGCCTGACGTAAATCTTATGGAACATACTTGCATCCCTATCAGGCATCATCACCACATACACAAATCGGTGTCCTGTTATTTACAAAAATTACGTTACCTGTGCATAGACATCTAATACCACATACCTCCACAAACCTACCTTCAGATTGTCTGATACCCTATAAGCAGAATCAGTGATATTTAGTTCCGAAGATCAACACACAAACTATTACATGGGTGGTCATAATATACTGACTTACCAGTGTACTTCATGATGGCTGTAATCATCACAGAGCCTGTTCCTTCGCATGTGCATGCACATCCAAAGGAACACTATCGTTCTGCTTAACAATGGCAGTGCAATATCATTGCCTCTGTTCTATTGGATTTTCTCAAACATTGAAGCTTCCCAACCAGAAAATTGTTCAAATGAAATTTTCAGACTCTTGTACCATTCGAAATAAATATTCAGTAATGATGTGCACACTAATGGGCAGCATGGAAGAAAGCAGAAAATCTAAGAAGCTGGTCCATTATTTTCCCATTTGTGATGATAGATATAAAACAGACTGTTTGGTAGAGTGGATGAAGACTACTGGAAAAAGGAAGATATTCTTTCACCAACAATAATATACAGTGCTCGAACAACATGGCAATGTCTTGATACTAAATGAAGACTGGCAAACAAAGGATCGGAAATCCCATGCACTGGAAGCCCTACAATCCAAGATGCCTGTCAAAATAACAGCTCAGCAATTGATGGCTTGTAGGAAGCCCAGGAAGGTGATCTTGTCAGTATCTGACACCATATACTTGAAACCAAGCTCCAATTTTTTATTTTCAGGATCCAAAAAACTGCTTGAAGTTTAGAAACGAACACTGAGCAAACTGAAGTTCTGAAAAATAGCACTACAAGCTACTGCAAGTAACCTTTGCCGTCAAATGTGAGCAGCACTATATGGGCACATTTTGCAGGCACAAAGATAAATACTGGCACCAAAACTCCTCCCTTAGCAAAGGTACAAAAAAGGAAGGTGGTGAGTCTAGCACTCACCCATTAAAGACACCAACCATTTCCTTAATTGAAATCTGTGCCACTCCCACCACACACCTTCCTTGTCACCACTTCAGCCCATGATTTTGTTTGGATACATTGATGACATCTTTGCCATATGGACTCATTGTGAAGCAACCTGGTATCTCTTAATACCTCCTAACTAATTTTAACAGGTTCCTATTCTGAATCCCATGCCACTTTCCTTGCTGATCTCATCCTCACTGAAGGGCCAACTACACACTTTTGTCCACATTAAACCTATTAAAGCGTACTTACATTTTAACAGTTGCCATTATTTCCGTATCAAACATTACCTCCCATATAGCCTTGGCATTTGAGGCAGACTTATTTGTCTGGATGCAAACTTTACAGCAGTACACAATCATTCTCACTTCAGCCTTGTCCTGCCACTATCCTTCCCAACCCTCCTACAGTGGTATTCTGCTGTCCACCGAACCTACACAATATACTCATCCACCCTTACACAACCCCTGCTCCCAATCCCTTACCTCATGGCTCATACCGCTGTAATAGACCTAGATGCAAGACCTGACCCATACATCCTCCCACCACCACCTACTCCAGTCCAGTCACTATCACCACCTATCCTGTCAAAGGCAGGGCACCTGTGAAACCAGTCATGTGGTCTACCAAACTAAGCTGCAACCACTGCGCTGCATTATATGTAGGCATGACATCCAACAAGCTTCCAGAATGAGATTTTCACTCTGCAGCAGAGTGTGCACTAATATGAAACTTCCCGACATATTAAAACTGTGTGCCAGACCAAGACTCAAACTCGGGACCTTTGCCTCTCACAGGCAAATGCTCTACCAACTGCGCTACCCAAGCACGACTCACACCCCATCCTCACAGCTTTACTTCTGCCAGTACCTCATCTCCTACTTTCCAAACTTTACAGAAGCTCTCCTGCAGACCTTGCGGAACTAGCACTCCTGAAAGAAAGGATATTGCACAGACATGGCTTAGCCACAGCCTGCGGGATGTTTCCAGAATGAGATTTGCACTCCGCAGCGGAGTGGTAGAGCACTTGCCTGTGAAAGGCAAAGGTCCTGTGTTCGAGTCTCCATCTGACAAGTTTTAATCTGCCAGGAAGTTGCAACCAACAAGCTGTCTGTCCACATGAATGGCCACCGACAAATTGTGGCCAATAAACAAGTGGACAATTCTGTTGCTGAACACGCTGCCAAACACGATACCCTTCATTTCAATGACTCCTTCACAGCCTGTGCCATATGGATCCCTCCCACCAACATCAGCTTTTCTGAATTGCAGAGGTGGGAACTTTTCCTGCAATATATGTTTCCATAACCCTCCTGGCCTCAACCTTTGTTAGTCACTGTCCTCATCCATACACATCTTTCCCTGCTCCTATTCCAGCACTACACAGCTATCATTCCCCCACCACACCCAGTTCCACCCCCCCCCCCTCTGCCCACCACCCACCTGGCAGCACTTCACTGTCCACCATCCCCACCATACTATTCCTCACCCTTTCCGCCCCAGCCTCCTTTCCCCCACCCAGTTGGCACTCCCATCATGCACAGGTGCTGCTGCTTGCAGTGTGGTTTCAGATGCCTGAGACTGCAGTCGTGTGTTTTCCCCCTGCCACCACTTTGTGAGATTTTTATTTTGCCCAATTACATTATATTGTCAAAAATTGCTTCTGTTGTAATTAGTATTTCAGCATGCTTTTTCTCAAGAATTTACTTTATGTTTATCAAGTTCTGAGAAAATGCTCCTCAATGATTATTTCTTTCAACCACCCATTTCAGATGGCTATCCCTGCATCAGGTGGATTTATGCCTAAGGCAAGGCTATTGTGTGTATTCTGGCAGATTCAACCAAATCTCAAAGAACAATAGCAAGGGAAACCTGATGTGGACCAACTCATCCATCAACAAACAGTAAATTACCAAGTGGGAAAAGAAAAGCAAAAATGGACACGTGAAGACAGCTTCACAAATAGTCCTATGAATAATCCAGAGAGAGAGAGAGAGAGAGAGAGAGAGAGAGAGAGAGAGAGAGAAACATACAAAAAGCAGACCAAGAATCAATAGTGAGTTATAATAATGAGACACTAGCAAAGCTATTAAATCAATGAACCCCATGTTGCTGTGTGGCAAAGCCACAGTCCTTATTGACCAACATGATGGTATTATATTGTGGTCTTTAGCTCTGAGGACTGGTTTGATGCTACTCTATCCTGCCCAAGTCTTCATCTCTTAATACCTATTGCAACTTACATTCTTACCGTATTCATCTCTTGGGCCCTCTGCAATTTTCACCCCCCCCCCCCCCTTACACTTCCCTCCAATACTAAATTGGTGATCCTTTGACCTCTCAGTGTCTTATCAACCGATCCCTTCTCAAAATCAAGTTGGGCCACAAATTCCTTTTCCCTCTAATTCTACTCAGTACCACCACCACCACCACCACCACCACCACCACCACCACCACCACCTAAGACTGATTATGTCTTTCAGTGCTCAGTCTGGAGCATAGCCCCCTTATAAAATTCCTCCATGACCCCCTATTCAGTGCTAACATTGGTGCCTCTTCTGATGTTAAACCTATTACTTCAAAATCATTCTTAACCGAATCCAGGTACCTTCTCCTTGGTCTGCCCCGACTCCTCCTACCCCTCTACTGCCGAACCCATGAGTCTCTTGGGTAACCTTGCTTCTCCCATGCGTGTAACATGACCCCACCATCTAAGCCTGTTCACCCTGACTGCTACATCTAGAGTTCATTCCCAGTTTTTCTTTGATTTCCTCATTGTGGACAGCCTCCTGCCATTGTTCCCATCTACTAGTATCAGCAATCATCCTTGCTACTTTCATATCCGTAACCTCAACCTTGTTGATAAGGTAACCTGAATCCACCCAGCTTTCACTCCCATACAACGAAGTTGGTCGAAAGATTGAACGGTGCACAGATAACTTAGTCTTGGTACTGACTTCCTTCTTGCAGAAGAGAGTAGATCGTAGCTGAGCGCTCACTGCATTAGCTTTGCAACACCTCGCTTCCAGTTCTTTCACTATGTTGCCATCCTGTGAGAATATGCATCTTAAGTACTTGAAACCATCCACCTGTTCTAAGTTTATTCCTCCTATTTGGCAGTCAATCCGTTTATATTTCTTTCCCACTGACATTACTCTCATTTTATTCTTCTATAAATAATTTGTGTTCATATTTTGCAACCTGCTATTACATTCCTGAAATTAACATTCTTCCCAGTGTGTACCATATTAATCACGCCCATCAAATTTCCTATGTTCACAATGTTAATTCACACACTATTTTGCATTAACATACTTACAATCTTAGTAAGATTCACACTTTGTAAAAAAAATTATTAGTGGAGAAAAAACTGACATTGATGCAAAATGATGATGGTGTGACATTGGCTGTCAAGTAGTGTTCACAAACATTTTTCCATGGTTAAGTTTCTCGACAGCAAGGCAATCTACTCAGCAAATCTGAACTGGCAAACAGGTCAAAGTCTGAACAGTTTGTACTTTTATCTCCTGACACTTGTACTCAGAATGGTGGCAGATGGGAGTAAATAGGCTCAATCAAATACAGCTTTCATGATCAATCACAACCATTTCCACACTGTATTGTGCTTGCACAGCTTCGTGATTGTTGTGAAGTTTGTGATCTTGACACCTTTGTTGAACTATATTTGGCAGTTTTGTTGTTTGGCCACTTCTAGCACTTGTTGACACACTGCTCAAATATTTTTGGTTCAAACAGAGCACCAGTTACATATTTTCTCATGCTTAGCAAGACGTGTTTCAAGAATTTATTCTTTGTCGAACACAATGCAATGTTTACATAAGAATTTTTTTGCGATGTTTCACAAACTGTGTGTGTGTGTGTGTGTGTGTGTGTGTGTGTCATCTTACTATGAAGTGTGAAAATGCAATGGGAGTCATATGTAATTTACCACTAAAACATTATTTCCCACATCTTACACCATTTCATAACATGTCCCTTGAAAAGTGTAGAAGTGGGGATTCACACCTATCAGCTCCTATTTTATTTGGAATTGGAATTATTACAAGTTTCTTTAGGCCTGAGGGTTATTTCACCTGTCTCATACATCTTACACACCAGATCAAAGAGTTTTGTTCTGTCTGGCTCTCCCAAGGCTATCTGTAATTACTATGTCACCATTAGGTCTTTCAGTTGTCCGAAATTTTTCTCACTGTATCATATCTCATCATCATCTTCCTTCTATATAATATTCCCTTGAGGTTTATCTTCCTTGTCTAGACACTACATACACCCACTTTTCACCTTTCCTTCTTTGCTTAGGAATTTTTCCACCTGGGCTAATCATATTCAAACAGCTTTTTCTGCAAAGGCATCTAATTTTCTTGTAGGCAGTATCTTTCATCTAGTGAAATAGGATTCAAAATTCTTCAGATTTGTCTTCTAACCATTCCTGCTTAGCCATTTTGCACTTCCTATCAATCTTATTTTTTAGATGCTTGTATCCCCTTTCACCTACTTCATTTTATATTTCCTCCTTTCATAAATTGAATTCAGGATCTTCTGTGTTATCCAATGATAATGATATAATTTTTAAATTAAACATTCCACTTTAATCTGTTAAAATGTTATTTACTGTGATCGTGATTTTGACATTTTCAAGCATTCTGAAAGCTTTCAGACATCAAATGTTGAAGATGAAAATTTTGAAGCTACTTACATGGGGATTATGTAACCCATTCAATAATATAAAGCTGTGACATGCTGTGAGAGTTAAGCTGCATGTGGTGGTACGATTTTATCTGTTGTTCCATATGCAATATACATTATTAAGCTAGTGGAATAATGATAAATATTATGTGGCATGTGTGAAATGGATCACAAGTGGCAAAGATGTAAATATACAACGATTATGAGCTATGGAAAGCAAAGATGCTAAGATACAGAGCAGATATCAAGAGGTTTGTGAAATGCATGAAGAAAATTGACAAATGTGTTAAATAACAATGGAATCTAAAAATGATACTGAGAATATAGATAATAATGTCCACAAAATACAATTGCAGAAAAGGGTCTAAAATCTCAGAAAGGCATGAAAGTTGCAACCAACATACATAAAGTGCAAGTAATATAAAAAACCACATGACTCCACACATCAGCATCTTTGCACTCTATAGCTCAGGCTTTCTACATTTACATATTTGGTGCTTTTGTGATCCATTACCATGGCTGGTACATGAAGTTTAGACTTAAAATGTTAATGGCACTGTCACCAGCTTTCTAATGTGTATGGTACACAGAACAGCAGTTAAATTCACACCACCACATTCAACTACTCTTGCACAGCACATCAGAACTTTACATTATTGAATGCCATTCAAGTGTCCTAAGAATTCTCCCAGTTTTTCAGATCCGTTAGACCAGATGATAAACGCAATGATAAATGCAACTAGCCTTATTTGGTGCCATGTCCAAAGCAATGTCTACAAATTTCTTCTCAGAAAGGTTGGCTATGGATGGAGATAACTGAATTCCCATCGCCATGCTGTCAAACTGGTCAAGATACTGGCTGCCATAAGAAAGACGGTGATGTCAACATGTGCTTAACAATCCCACAAGTGTACTATCAATTGGGAGGGGAGATCTATGCAATCTTTGACAGGGACACATGTAAATATGGAGACCACATCTAAACAGAGCATTATAATCACCTTGCCCAAAATGCAGATGTTTAATTTGTTCCATAAAACTGGTGTTCTTCAATTCAATCAAAATTACGCACTCCACAACCACCTCATTGTGGTATTGTCAGTTGACAAGGGCTATGCATCCAAATTCTGAATAAACTTTATGACAGTAAAATCCAGCTGAGTCTCTAGGAGAATCCCTACTGGAAAGGGCCACATGACCAGATGCCAAGAATAATGAAGACACCACAGCCCCTGTAACAGTAATAATTGGAAGAGGCTATTATTAATAATCTCCTCCCTCATGCACCAAGGCCACCTACCAATTGTGAGCAACTGAAGATCCACAAAAATGTGTTCTCTTCACCCCATTGTGAACACTATTGGGTCACCACCTTAGACACTGGCAAAATATCTGGCCAGCCTCCTTAGAACAAATGTGGATCACTGAGTGCATCACTTAAAGGACAATGATTTTATCAACCGATTCAAACATCTGTCTTTTGGCCAAGGTGATTTGTCAGTTTTGGTGTGGTCTCCCTACTTATGCGAATTCCTATAGAAGACTGTATCGATCTCCTCTCCCATTTATTTAATAGCACAAGCACATGTTGAGGGTGTATTTACTAAATGGCGGCCAGTACTTTGCCCAGTTGGACTGTGTGCCAACAGAAAGTCTGCTAGCTCCATCCCTTGTAAAACTTTATAGAGAAATCTGAAGGCATCACTTTGGACACGGTTCCAGATACACCAAGTTCGTCTGATCATTACGTCTATGACATTTATCTGGCCTGTGAAAAAACTGCGAGAATACTTTGAACACCAGAATGACATTCATGACCACATTACACTTACAATGTAAGCACAGAGAGAGGGTGCTTTGCTCTTCCCTGATATCCTTGTTCACTGAAAAACCAATGGACGCCTGAGCCACACTGTATACAGGAAACCTACACACAGATCAGTATCTGCACACACACACACACTCACCATCAGGCACAAAAATGTGGTGTTTTGAGCACCATCAGTCATGCTAAAGTCATCTCTGTTCAATAATCTACAGTTAGTCAAGGGTGTGCATTTAGAAGAGATATTCAACATGCTGAACTGTCCACAGCAAATATTTTGAATTTTCCTTTCTTACTCTGCCTGTAAGTGCCCATAAACTTTTAAACATCACAAACTACAAGACATCTCCAAGAATTGGTATGAGATCAACTATTATTTGCATTCATTACAAACATAGCTGATAACTTCCTTAACTTACCATTACAGATAAAAAATATTTTGAACTCCAGCAGTGTAGAAGAGGCATAGTCATATTTAGATGTTAAAAACAACAACAACTTCCTTAGAACTTTTGTACAAAACCAGCATTCTTTTGTAATGTCACTACATTGTAAACTGACAATTATATCTTAACTGGATTTCAACATGCAAATTTTCACCTGTCAAAGTTGGTCCTACTTCACAGCAATATACAGTGAAACAATGCTTTTTACACTTTGTAGGGACTTTTAAAAAATCATGTAGAATGCAGGAAACAACATTTTAAGTGGTAAAATGTTTTATACAGAAACCCCCTTGCATTTCTGTAGTTTATGTATTGTTTACCAGGCACCAAAATACTAATCGGTGACATGTCTAACACTTTTTTTTACTACAATTAGCTGCTGACAAACTTAACTGTCTGGGATGTAGAAACATTTGAATCCATTTCATTCACCAATGTTTTCAAAAAGTCTGCATCCATGTCATTCATTACTTAAGTAACGTAACATTGCAACAGTTAATTTTTCGTGCTTTGCAGAATGTGTTTTGATATTTTATTCTCATTTTGGAGCACAAGTATTTACATAAGTACATTGTGTGATGTTTGCACATATGTATTGTTCTGTGTCTCTTGCACTGTAGTCTTCAATTTGGGTTATAAGGTAATGTGCCTCCTCCGTAACTCAGAAGTTTACAACAGAAACAAAGGGCTGATCTGTCTGTGTCTACCTAACAAGCCTTTATCTGCATGTAGCATTTGGAAACAAACACGGAAACCAGAGTTCCTCAACCTCAGTTATTATCCTTTGGCAATGATCTATTAAATAGTGATATGAACTCTAAAATGATTTTTTTTAGCAGAGTTCGAAAAAATCAGAATCAATAGGAGAATATTCTGGATTTTTGTAGAAGTCAACCACTTCTGACAGAAAAGCAGCAAGCAGTGGATCAAGTAAGTTTTCTTTTATTTGCGTATTTAATTTTTTGATTATGTATCTTGAAACTGAGGAAGTCCAAATTTTCCAATGTCGGTTCAATTTCTATGTTTATTACTGGAAATAGGAATAAACAAATCAGTTATTTCATAAAACAGTTATTTTAAGTGGTTCTAGTAGTCCAGTTAAACTCTTGTAGAAAAAACTGATACAACCAAAAATAAGTTAATGATAACAGCCATCTCTACTGCCTAATACAGTGCTAAGATTAATTCCTGTCAGTACAACTGATGGTTAACATTTTATCAAGGAGAGTTACATGCAAGACAATTCACACAGGAGTCAACATATGCACAAGGCAAACAGTAATGTATGTTATATTTACACTCTTTCAGTCACACAGTAAAAACACATTAGTCCATTAAAGTCTACAATACGAAGTGAGTGGAATTAATAGTGAGCGACTGCTAATAACCTATTCAAAATATACACCCATAACCAATACACTAAGACACATCAGCAAGCTTATCCCACACCAAAGCCCATACACCTAAACTGTAGACCTATGCACTAGCACCCCATGTGTACGTATCTGTAACTACAGACTGGTTCACGTAGACCTATTACACCATCCACATGGGATGAATCTGGCATGCACACACGGTAGACAGTGATAACGCGCAAAACGCAAACAGAACTGGTTCAAAAATGGCTCTGAGCACTATGGGACTCAACATCTATGGCCGTCAGTCCCCTAGAACTTAGAACTACTTAAACCGAACTAACCTAAGGACATCACACAACACCCAGTCATCACGAGGCAGAGAAAATCCCTGACCCCGCCGGGAATTGAACCCGGGAACGGGAAGCGAGAACGCTACCGCACGACCACGAGCTGCGGACGCAAACAGAACTGTCGGATCTCTTGTAAAGTTGTTCTACCGCAATCCTTTTACAGTCAGTCGGTATAAGAGAGTGTAATGAAAAAACTTACTTTACTGCATTTATGAAACCTGCTTACTGAGGGGGGCAAAAAAAAAAAAAAAAAAAAAAAAAAAAAAAAAAAAAAAAAAAAAAACGCTGAAGAGACCCTACACGAAAAATCCCTAACATGAAAATCTGAAACTAGCCACTAGCCGCCTAGTAATAACCAACAGTAGTACACCCTTCAGAGCATGTGTGGATTGGCAGCAGTTTAGAACTGCTCTATTCTGGCACACAGATAATGTGTCTGCTAATTTTCGTAGTTTCACCTGTTCTAGCACTAAATGGCTGTCACGCTAGACCAGTGTTGTTTGCAGTGGATCGTCGTGTAATATCCACTTAAGTACGAGTATCTGAGGGTTCCTCCATGCACAGAACACTTCACTTAGCTGCCTTTCAATTCTTTTTATATCTTATATACTGGGAAGCTTGCGAAACTTCTATGTCAAGGTATATATGTACCAACACAAAGCTAATAACACCAAAGCATAAAAGAAAGCATTACATATTTAGTAGTCAATTAACCATAGGAACATGGCAATATTTATGGAAAAAAACTTTTCTGGAAATGTCTAAGTATAACAAACCTTGCAACGAACACAATTATAAATTTTCAGCTAGAAGCAAAACACACACACACACAGCTTAAGTAATGAGAACTGGTTATCTGACAAATTTGCCCATGGAATCCACATACCTCAAGTAAATCACCATCCTGTGTGTGACCAAACAGTAACTTCTGTGCTTCAACACTTCCAGATGAATATACATAAATATCTTTCCCACTCTGCTTCCAAGACTTCAGTGCTGGGGCAACATCTGGATACACACTGTTGGAAATACAATTTCCTTTGGTCATTTACTAATTATTCATTTTTAACAAACAAAAATTAATGGAGTTCTTTTGGATGTCTTGATGTAGACTGGCAAGAATATTATTAGAATGGTTTAGCTATAACAACATTTGCTGCTGCTAGTCACGTTTCCCTATATTTTCAACATTATGCGATTCAGGAAAATTCCTGATATCATGTGTTTCTGCCCATGACATTTTTAGGTGTGACGTTCGCAATGTGTGAACTGTTGCATTATTCTGGTGCCTTTATAATCTCCTATTCTTTCATCTAGATACATTATGCACCAATTGGAGTACAGTTCATAGTATATGATAAAAACGATTGCGTTGTTTTTCATTGCGTTAAAGTGACACGAGCAAAGAAAATGTCAATTTGTAGTTATCTGTGAAATGCATGGAGGTCGTGCACCTACTGAATTATAGTTCCTGTTTTCCGACACACAATTCCAAAACTTTGCACTCATATATCCGTTCATGCATTTTGCAAATTTGAAAACAGAACACTAATTACTGATGATCAACATAACCTGAAGAAACTGTAGCATTCATACACAGTTAGAAAGTGGAGCCAATTACACCAGCAATTGTTAGCTGTTTCAACAGGCACTATGACCCAGATAGTTTCTGATGTATGCAGTAAAGTACATAAAGTACTTCAAGGATTTTACTGAAGTATGCAGAATGAAGATATGCCAATAAAATATGATTTATGATATTTAAATATATGCATGACCTGCCACTAATTACTTCATAAAATGTGGTACATAATTTGTTATAGAGCAGATAGCGCATACCCAGGGAAGCCATTTCATTTATCAAGAAAAATCTACAAGAGTGACATTAACCATGTAATTACATCTACCATGAACCTACACAATGAGGATGTTCAGGTATCCCACATATTTTTAATTTTAAATGGCTTAATATATACAAAATTGCACATTTATCTTTAAGCAAATACATTTCCATTTTAATAGAAAATACACAAGCTTGTGCTAATTCACTGCTCCCACTTCATAGAAGCACCAACTGAATTCCTTGCCTTTCTCACTCCCAACTGGACATACATGCTTAAACAATTTTCTACTCATCTTATTTCTTTTACTTTGGCATTTGTGCTGTGGACCTCTTTGGTCCCAGGAGCATAATACCTATATTTTTGTATCAGCAACATTACACTCACTTCAGACCATTCCATCACAATGCAATTAGCACTCATTCACTTCAGACCATTCCATCACAATGCAGTTAGCACATATGTATAATCAATATTTAATCTCTCAATTTGATATTTCAAAATGATTTCTTCATTTGACTACACCAAGTCAAATTTTCAGAATTATTATACAATTTCAGTATCAATTTTGTTCATAGCTTACACACCAATGCTATAGTGATTGTAGCGCTGATGTGGGACTAATTCAAAGCACATTAGATAGACAACAAAACTGGATTCCATATTGAATGAGACCTGCATGTCAAAAATCATAGCTACTAAAAAAAAAAATCACTACACCTGGTATCAAAGAGAGGCAAAGTACGCATACTGATATTTGTTAACACATATTTTGGTGGATCCTAAAGTGACCATTTCAGCACCAATTTCCCTATTCTTAGAGATCTACTTAGTAAAGAACTGAATTACAGATCACAATTTTTTATGCATCTAGTATGTAGGCCACCAAGTTGATATAAATAATAAAAAGTAGAACACAACTCAAAAAATATCAACAGTTTTCATTCTGTGCTTTAAATTTGCAATTAAAAAAAAAATTTGTACGGGAAACAGTAAAGACCTCAGCTTGTGCACTGTACCTCTTTAGCTCTGTAAGTATAATAACAAAAACATTTACATTACATTAATACTTGTTCCATAGATCATGAATACATTTTATTACGATATGGAGTGCACCTGTTTACACAAGTTTTCATTACCCAATTTTTTTCCAGCTACTATTTCATATCAAAAAATTCATCTATTGAGTAGGAGTAGTTGCCATCCAGAAATTCTTTTAATTTGTTTTCTAAATGTTAGCTATCTGTCAGACACTTTATACTATTTGGTAAATGACCAAAGATTTTTGTACACCAGAAATTTTGCATATTCTTCCTTAGGAAGAGATGTGGTCAAAGTCTATATTTATCAATGGTGTTATGCAATTTACTGCACAGAATTGTATATACTGTGTTCTCTCAAAATTTACTGAGAGTTCATTTGTAAAGAACCACATAATTTTCTGGAAGACATTTACAATCTCCTCAGCTTATTCTTGGTTGTTGGGAGTGGTTACTATGCTCGTTCAGCAACAAAAAGAACTAGTTTTACATTTTCTTGAATATAGAGTGGCAAGCCATTAATATATTCTCTTAAGAACAATAAGGGGGCCCAAGACTCAACCCTATGGGACACCATGCTTGATACCTTCCCACTTAGAGGACTGCTGATACTTGCCAACTATCTGTACTGTTAATTGTGTTCTTCCAGATAAATATGAATTAAACCATTTGTGGACTGTCCCACTCATACCACAATACTTAAGCTTGTCTAGAAGTATTTCATGATTCACATGGTCAAAAGCCATTGGTGATAAAATATCCCAATGGGTGGTGTTTGGTTATTCAAAGCATAATATTTCAACAGTGAAAGCTTATATAGCATTTACTGTTGAAAAGCCTTGCTAAAAACCTGACATTTTGTTAGTACATTTTTATCAGATGTGAAGCTACTCTTGTATACATTACTTTTTCAAGAATTTTGGATGAGGCTGTCAGAAGTGAGATTGATAATAAGTTAGCCTCAGACCTATCCTCTTACACAATGATTTAACACTAGCACAGTGAAGTCTATCTGGAAAGATGCCCTGTTTCACTGAGCTATTACATATGTGGGTGAGAATCCTACTTATCTGTTGGTAACAAGCTTTTAGTACTCTGTTGGAAATACCATGGATTCCATTCAAGCTTGTAATTTTGACTGAATATATTATTTTCCTAATTTCAGTAGGAGAGGTGGGTAGAATTTCAGTTTTATCAAACTGCACACGTCTTACCTCTTCCATATACAGCCTCGCATTTCCTAAAGAACAGCTGGATTCTATTTCCTCTAAAACAGTTAAAAACAATTATTGAAGTATTAACTACTCCTGAATTTTTGTTAAACTTTTCATTGAGCCTGATAGAAATACAGTCTTCCTGTGCTCTCAATTGCCTGTTTCCCATTTAACAATGTTCCAAATTGTTTTAATTTTAATACAATTTTGTAATATAATGGCATGATTGAGACCGTGACTGTTTGAAGACAAATGTTGATGGTGTTAGGACAGCAACCAGCCACAAGTTTACTTTCTGTTCCTTTATTCAAAGGGCACCATTACCGGTTTCGAACCATCTGTGGATGAATCACGATTCGAAAACGGTAACAGTGCCCTTTGAATAAAGGAACAAAGCAAACTTGTGGCTGGTTGCTGTCCTAACACCAACATTTTAGTTTTATTATCATCAGAGTTGCTAATCTGACATAATGCACATACTTCTGGACTTTACTTTTCTTAATACAGTGAAGCAGTTTGTTGAATTGTTAATTGAATGGACTATTTTGAAGGGCTGTTTTGCATTACTATATGGAGCTATGTCAAATACTGTAACTAGCTGTGCATCATGATTGGACAGGCCATTGGAAACATCAAATTTGACTACCTTCAAAGCCTTGGGGGTGTGGGTGGGGGGAATTACAAAGACAATCTCAACTTGTTTTTTATACAAATCTGGTAGCAATTTCACATGCTAAGACAAATGTCTTAACTCCCTTTATTAACTGGTGAAGATTAAAATAAGTATGCCACTTTTACTGACCACATTCAACACAACAGGTAAATGTAAATAAAAACCCATGTTTTCTTGAAAACTTGTGCCAAATATATTTGTTGTTGACCTGTGGGTCAAAACTAAAATGAGAGCTCAAACAGTCAAATTATTTTTCTTGATTTATATGTTGTATTTTACTATAAATGTCTCTGCATTGAAAATTAGGAGAGAGACAGTGCACTAATGTGGTTATATTCTGTTACTGTAAATTAGAAAGGCTGTTTCAGTGAAATGCAAAGATGCGAGCAATGAGAATTTTTTACATATATACCAGTATACAGACCAAAATTTGCCTTTTTAATTATGAGACTTCGATGCAAATGGGACCACTCAATGGCAGCTTGTGAAAATGCTTTGTTGGAACAGCTGCAAGTTGGGCAGTGTGTGGCTTTCAAGTCTGACAAACTTTCCCAGTCATCACCTTAATTTAAAGACATTGAGATTAACTGTATGTCTCCTGCTGAATCAACTCCTCCCATTGCCAATCAGGAAAGATGCTATTTGGATCCCCTTTTCAGTGTTGTATGTACATTGTATGACCCATTATTAGAGAGTCACAGTGCATGGTTGTATGAACTTTAAAATCAATGTCAAAAAGATTGTATCTTTCACCTTCAAGAGAACTTATTCCATTTTTGGATCAGGATGTCAAGGAAAACAATCTTATAAGCAAGGTAGAAGATCTTTTTGTTTTTTATATATGAATGTTTATTAAACTGTTTTTCACAATATTTATAGAGACACCTACACAAATATGCAGAACAATTATGAATGTATCATTGCTTGCTCTTTTCGTTTATTGCACTGAAGCTGTCTTTATTTTACAGTAACAGAATAGGGATGGTCACATCTGTGTACCCAAGCTGTCAATTCTTAAGAGTGAAGATGTTTAATAGTGAAATCAACATATACATTAATAAAAATGACAACTTTACAGCTCTCGTCTGATACAGTTCCAACCTACAAGTCAACCAAAAATATATTTGGAGCAAATTTTCAAGTAGCACACAATGTTTTTATTTACCAATTCCCTGTAGTGTTGAGTGTGGTCAATGTAACTGGCATATTCACTTTAACCTTTGCCATTTAGTAAAGTGGATTACAATATTCTTTGCACGTAAGAGTGCTACCAAATACAAAAACATTTCAGCAAAAAAGTTCAGATTCAATTGCCTATGTAAACCCCCCCCCCCCCCCCCAGTTCAGGTACAACTGTATGTAACTGGGCCCCCTCCTCTGGGCTCTGAAGATAGTCAAATTTGACTTCCTGAAATGCAGTTATCTGTAAGTGGAGGCAACAACTGTTAACTGCAATACCAAATGTTTGTCATACTAGGACTTAAGAGGAACAGCACACAAGCTAAGGTCTGTTCTGTTTTCCTGTGTACGAAGTTGTTGATCAACTCAAAGCACAGAACAGAAAAGGTGTCAACATTTTTCACTAAAAATCTGAATTATGTATTTACTTTTATACCTTATATCAACTCAGTGGCCAACATACTAGATACATAAAAACCGAGATCTACTAGTCAACTCAACTTTGTAGCAGATCTCTGAAAACAGGGAAACTGATGCATGACTAATGACAACGTACACACCCTCAGGTCTTCCACCTGAATTTATCAAATGCTTTTGAGTAAGGACAGAGCTATTTTGCAGTCTTCCTATTAAGATATGTAGGTATCCATGTACCAAATATGACAATTTTGAAATGGTCACCTTAGCACCCCCTGTGAGATTGCACAGAATGACCCACAAAGCACCATTCATTCTGAACTCAGTGCAACCTAACAGCACATTTCAACTTAAGAGTAAACAAGAAGTTTATAAGTGTTACACTGTGTCACCTGACACAGAATGAACACAATAAGATATTGTCAAAGACAATCAGCAGCATGTTGTACTCTTGGGATCTTGTCAGTACTAGTATAGTAAGGTAAGTTACTTCACATTCTTATCAAAAATCACAAGTTAGTGATCAGCTTCAAATTTTTTATACAATTCTCAAATAACCTGACAGATGTAGACTATACAGTTGTTATACATAATTTTCACATCGTACTCTAACATCCAGACAGACGTAAGCTAAATTTTTTTAAAATTACAATGTATAGGTTCTGTATCAAAACAGAACTGGAAGAAAGGAAATACTATGCTGTGATGCACTGCACTAATGTGCAATTTTGTTTTGTTTGTCACAGACAGTTTCGAGTACAACAGGACATTTAAAGCATCAGGCAACTCCTCTCCTATTTATTCTTTGTCCATAATTGTACACAAGGACTGTATACAATACCCTGCTTTGTCTTCTACCTCTATGTCAGTTGTAACAGGAAACAAAGTTGTGTTTACAGTTAACTTTGTAAACCAATCTGTTTACAGATGAATACAATGCAAAATACTGTCATTGAAGCAGCCAGTAGGCTTAAGTTTATTGATAGAATACTGGAGAAATGCAATTTACAAAGGAGACTGCTTACAAATCACTCATGCAACCCATTCTAGAATACTGCTGAAGTGCATGGGACTCATACCAGATAGGACAAACAGGGATATTTAACATATACAGATTAGGGCAGCATGAATGGTGAGAGGTTGTTTAATCTGTGGGAGAGCATCAGATACTGAATTTGAAGACCCTTGACAATAGACAAATTATCCCGAGAAAGTCTATTAAAGCTATAAGAACTGACTATCAGCCATGCACCTCACTGGTTTTCTGAGTATAGATGTAGAATCCATCATCCTCATAGATTCAGTAGCTGGAGAGGTTCTCTTTCATACCCCATACAACAAAATCCAAAGCACTGTAGCCATTCACTTTCTGTAACTTCAGTTTCCAATTCTGGTGTTATTAACAATAAACAAGGCTTATGGTCAGACAGATGGATGGAGGATATGTACAAACCATGCACTACCTCAAATGATTACTCTGAAGGCCAGTAAAGTTTTCAGTCTTGTTTATAATCCTGTCCGTAACAACACATCTTATCTGGTGAGTTATTACCTTTACACAACTTATTTGACCAGAACTTTTGATTACCCTATTTGTTCCAAATTCACATAGAAGTGTTTTATTGACTTATGTAAGTACAACTTCAGTCAATACTTTCTATTCTCATTGTAAACACAATTAACCTTTGAGATACTTACATTGGCCAAAAGAAAGTCCATTATGGACTGCACAATTTTCAGTTTATTTTCTTTTAACTAAGCTTTACATACATTTTAGTTTATGGAAAATATGTACTTACTGAGCTTTAACCTCTCCTTTCTTATAAGCATCTCGCCATATGTGTCCCTGCAGCTGCTTCAGTGCTTTAGTTTTACGATCCAAGTCCATCTGCCATAAAACATTTTTTTTCACATCCTCAGAAATATCTTCTGAGACACCCTCTGGTATTTTAACAAAGCCTTCTGTACCATCTGCTTCGTCCTGTTTAGACTAATGATGAATTGCATTAAAATAAAGAGGAATGTGACTTTTTAAAGTGAAATTACTTTCTGTACTGAATCAGTTTTCTAGTGTCAATGAAATAATAGGATTTCACCAAGTATACATTAAATACCAAAACAGCATTTCCCTGATAGCTATTTCATTACCTGCTCTCGGAGCAATTTTAGGTCTTCTTTGAATTCAGCATCATTCCACTTGCTTTTCAAATACACGTCTAAATTTTTCCTCACGTATGGGAAAAGGGTGTTCTGGAAATTTAATTTATGATTACAAACATCTGTATTCACTGTCTGTGCATTCAGAAGTGTTGTGGAACATTCTAAAGAATAAAATGAGGTTTAACATTTTGTAAACTAGGCCTATTTAGAAAATGAAATCAGTTTAGGCTATCGACTACCTTGCTAACTATTTACATGGAGCATTAAACAATTCTGAAGTCTGGTAAGCTCAATTAATGAAACTGCAGTTAATGGTTAACAGCAACTATTCTAAAAACTATACGAAACCATAGCCATTGTGATATCTTAGCTCATTTGGTTAAAATGGCAATCAATATCATTGATTTAATAACAATTACAGCTGGTAATAGCAATAGTTTTGAAAGTACAGCTAAATCGTAACATATTAAAATTATTTCAATCTTAACACTTTCAGTGCCAAGGCCATTTCAAAATTAGCTACTTCCAGTACCTAAAATCTTGTGATAAGTTTCAGAAACTTTCAGGTTAGTTTTCCTGATTTTTGAATATATTTACATTGGCAATTAAGATTAAAAAGAATTTTCAATGGAATTTTTATGCTGAAACATTTTCACTTTACACACACAAATGATTAAGATACATAAATAATTATGTCTAACTATTCAGTGGTCAGCAGAAGGTAAGACTTAGAAACTGATGTACCAGATACAATGCCTCACAGAAAAGTGGATTTCATAGGCCCATTTCATATAAACAAATGTAACAGTGCATCACTGCCGCAACTAAGAACTCCAGTGTGGTTCTCGTTTATACATGTATTGCTAAGGAAAGGGAGGGAGGTTGTTCACATCTGTCCAGTAAAGTTCTGTGGAAGCCAACTTCAATTCTTTTTCCCCACACACATTTAACAACATTCGAATCCGACTGTTAGCTCGACTATACTGAGCTGAATTATTGAAATACTGTTACAATTTCATTTTCTATTCTCATATTGCATCCGTTTCTGAGTATTCTTTATAGTGTGGAATAGTTGCTACTAAAACTTTCCTCTGATTCATCATACATAGTTATGGCCCATAATTCTTTAGTAAGACAGGCCCTAAAAGAAATGGTAAATGGAGATAAATACGTCTTTATGTAAATTCTGTCTTATATTTTGAACTGTCACACAGGTATTCATTACAATCACAATTGGAAAATAAACGGTTTTATTTTATGGTTAATTCTAACGGACAAGTTAGGGCTAAGGAAAAGCACGGGGTCAAGTTCTCTTTTGAAACTTCAGTTTTTCCCCAAAATCTGGACAGAAACCTGAAACGCACTGCACCAGTGTACAAAATGACGGTAGAGTAAGCAAAAAAAAAAGTTTAAAAATGTCGTCAGTTTCCCGTTACTTCAGGTCTTACGCTTATAGAGCAAATTACACTCACCTTAACAAAATCAATCGAAGTGGTGGTACCTTCAATATCAACTAAAACTACATTTGCCTTATAATATACATCATCAGTCTCATTAGCTCTTTTTTCAGATGTCGTAGTCATCTTCTCGAGCGACAGCACCTAACCGACAGCCTTCCCGCCGGTGAGCTGACGACAAAGATCAGGTTTGAGAAAACTAAGTCAAGGGACGCACCATGAGCGGCAGCACCATCGCGATACATTCTTATCCGGCATTCGATAGTTATAAAAGGTAGAAGTCTAGAAACAAATTTCACAAGGCAGGTCGTACAACTAGTAAATTGATAAGCAATACAAATATCATGTTTCGTGATTACAAGTTCATAGCGCCTTTTGCTATTGTATTAAAAACCATTTTCCAACATGTAACAAAAAAGCTTTTAATTGTCAAATAATGTATTTCAAAAAAGTTCTACAAGTTCCTGTTTCTTTCCATAGGTATCTGATGTGATTGTACGTTTAGGAATTCTTTTTTACTTATATCGGTGCAGTACTGAGACTGAAGTGACTGGGTATGGTAAGATGACAAGACATTTTATGCAATAAAGGCCGATACGCCAACGGAACGAAATGGAATGTCAGGCGACGTTCCTACTAAATGGTGGCTTGTTCACCCTGGATGGGATGTCAACACAATGTAAATTGGCTTAGGCCAGTATGGAATGCTGAAAGTGAGAATATGAGGTACTATCCGTGATACAAAAAGACAGTATGAGTTGTTAATATTAGATATTTAAATAATTAATGTCACTGTATTACTTATCACAATTATTACGACCACTGTATAAACATGAAGAAAAGATGTAGAATGAAGAAGGAGAGGCAGAGAAAAGCACATACAAGAAAAGAGAAAATAAGTTAAAACATAATTATTAAATTTGTCATTACTTCAACACTCCACACACCCTCCCACCAACCACCCCCCACCCCGACGATTTAATAATTTCATTAGGTATCTGAAAATTTCTCTATCCCCAGCTTTGGATACAATCTAGTAAATTGTACACTTGTAGTTCTTTTGCTAAAATATCTACCACTTTTTCCTTGGGCCTAATATATTGAATTTTCAGATTCCTTTGTTAATAGCTAATGTATGAAACTGTTTTCAATACACACAAGCTTCAGCTGTCTATGTTTCCACTTCTGACTGATTATTCCCAGCTTCAGATACAGTCTATTAAACTGTACACTTATAGTTCTTTTGCTAAAATATCTACCACTTGTTCCTTGAACCTAATGGATCGAATTTGCAGATGTCTTTCGTTAATAGCTGATGCATAAAACTGTATTTAATATTCACAATCTTGAGCTGCCTATGTTTCCACTTCTGACTGATTATCTTCATAAATTGTCGGAGTTTTCATATATATTTTAAATTTGTCAAGAAGATTCTTCATCCACAGGGTGTCTGTTGTAGCTGTAGCCAAAGCAATATACTATGCTTCTGCTGAAGATAGTGAAACATATGTATGTCTCATTGTAGCCCAACAAGCAGTACTTCCAAAAACTTAGAGATGTATCCTTTTGCAGGTCTCCCATCTTCTTCACTTGCTCAGTCAGAATCAACATAGCAGAGGAGAGCAATTGACTTCCCTTTTTGTAACACAGACCAACATCAAATGTTACTTTAATGTACTGAAGAATTCGTTTCAAACTTTTCCAGTAGAATTCTATTGGTTTATATTGATGTCTACTCAAATAGTTATTTGATTCAATTATGTCTTGTCTTGTAGCTGTCATTACGTACATCAAACAACCTATTAATTCTGTGTATGAATTATTTTGAATCATGTCACCAAAAGTATCTTCACTGGATTTGACCTCCACCAGTATTTTACAGGGTTTACAGTCTCCCCTGTTCAATCTTTTCAATAAATTTTCAAGATAAACACATCGACTAAGGAACATTTTGCCATTGGTCTTCTGTATATTTATTCTAAAGGATGATTTTGATTCTACAGTTTCTTATGTTCGAAATTTTAATATCAATTTATTCTTGATATTGGTAGTTTCGGTTTTACAGTTTCCAGCAATTAGAATATCATTTACATACTGTAGCATATATGTATTATAATCATCAGTGCTATCAACGTAGTGACACCTATCAACTTTGGATTGTGGAAACCTTATTTCGTTCATAAAGTAGTCAAATACAGAATTCCAAGTTCTCGTTGCCTGCACCAGTCCACATAAAGCTTATTGTGTTTGCATAGAAATCATTCCTTAATCTTTACCCATAGAGGAAGTGTCATAAATTTCTTCAGTCAGTCCTCCAGGAAAGCATTTTGTACATCTAGCAGTTCTATAAACAAATCAACAACACAGAAAAGTTCTCAATGTTGTGAGGCATGCGAGTGGAGAATATGTCTCCCCATAGTCGTATCCTTTTAATTATTAAACACACCCTATACGTTTCAGTATTTCCAGATGTATTTCTTTTTACTTTGAACACCTACTTAGTGTCAATGGCTCGTTTAACTGCTAGAAGTGGAATCTAAGTCTAACTTCCATTAGCTAACTCCTCCTTTATTGCTCTTCTCGATTCTTCTATATCATGACAACCTTTCACATGTTTAAAATTCTGAGGTAAGTTTTTCAAAAGTGCTTCTGCCTTCAAGGTTAACACTCAACAATCCTCCAAGTATTTCAGTGTTCTTTTTATTCTATTTCTTTTCCGCAGAGATTCTGCTTCCTTAACTTCTCCCTAAGTCACAGGGGTCTGTGGTATCTTTAACAGATTGTTCAGTTGACTCAGAGTTAGTTTTATTCTGATGTTCTTGAGCTCCTGGTACTTTCTGCGTTGTGTTATCTATCTGAACAGTCTCCTTCAAGATCCAGTCATTACTACTTTCACCTTCAAATAGAATCTTACTTTCTCAAAAATTATGTCTCTTCCAAACATAATTTTGTGTTATATGGCCTAGAAAAATTTTTCTACACCCTGTAACACGAAATTTATATTTCTAAACCCTATAAAGGAATAGTCACAGAGTTCAACAGCCTCCTCTGTGGATAAAATTCATTTAATTTTGTGTTGTTTGTGACACCATAATCTGCAACCATTGGGAAAATGTCCAGTCACTAAACATTTTAATGACCTGGTGTCAAACTTTCTTGTCAATTGCTAGTTTGGAATGTGTGAGTATGCAATACACCAAAACACGTAAGTTTCTTCAAATTTGGCTTCCATCTATACTACCCCATTGCCAGAGTTTCTCCATCTGAAGCTGAAGTAGGACTACGATTCATGATAAAAACAGCTGCCAATACCGCTTCTGATCGAAATTGCTTTCCAAGTGTGTGTACAACAACCATATAAGGAGCCTTTACAATGATAGTACGATTTAGTTGTTATCCCACTCCATTTTGCTAAGGAGTGTACCTTATGATAAATTCGAACTGTGCCCCATTTTCTTCAAAGAATTTTATCATTTCATTTGAAATGCATTCATAATCAATATCACATCTAAATCTGCCAATTTTCGTGTTAAAATTAGCGATAGTCAGTCCACAGTGTACTTTAAAATAATGAAACACTTCAAAAACTGATTGAAGAGTGTAATTCGCTGTGAAGTGAATATAATTATCAGTGAAAGTCACTATATGTCTCTTTCTGTAAAAAGAAACAGGCATTATTAGTCCAAGTACATTGCTACATATCAGTTCAAGTGGTTATTTGGCTCTACCATGAGACTGAATATTTAGTAACCGTGTTTGTTTATCCTCTCTGCAGGCCAAACATTTATTTACAGGTTCAGAAAACTATACTTTGTCCAGTCCCTCTGATGGTAATGATGTTTCTTCATATTTTAAGGCTCAAATGTCCTCTACATTTATGCCGAAGGTCTACATCACTATCTGAAACATAAACAATAAACATAGAACTCTTACTGAGTTTGATTTAAAGGCTATACATGCCTGAATCTTTCATGTGGGCTACAGCTTTAACTTTATCACCCTTTCGAATTTAACCCACTGAATTTTCAAAAATAATGCAGTATCCATCCATTTTTAGTCTACACAATGACATTAAATTATTTAGTAAACCTCATACCAAAAGAACATATTTCATTTTTATTTGAAATTTCTTTCCACAGACAATGCTTTCAATATCAACTTCCCCAATCTTTCTGGGAACAAATATGTGTTTGTTTTGGCAAGAAAGAAGAATTACTTTAAAAATCATCTATTGCTTGCACATTTTCCGCCATATATATGCAGATTATAACTTTTATGTTTTTGTGGCGATGTAACTTTGCATTGTGTCCTAATATGATATGGTTTTCCATATCTATAACAAATATGTTTGGACTAAGCTTTGGTTGTTTCATATATACCTGGAAACGTGGTTATCACTCGAAACTTCCCTTCACCTTACTGTGAGACAAACTCTGTTGATGAAGACAATTCATTTAATGACCTTTTGTTACCTTTAGAATTACTACATTTTGCTTGTTCATCTAATAGTCTACCCTTTACAAAACTCAACTGCTCACTTGAATGGCCTCCAGAGCAGTAACAACCACTTCATATTCTGGGGGATTGTTTGTACCTGATACTTTAAAATCATATGTTAACTTATCAAATTTCAAAAAATGATTTTCAAGAGTATCATCATTTGCATTAACCTTCATAGTCATCAGAGACTTTCTTAATAAAAGTTAACTAGCCTTACATTTTATCTCAGAAGTTCGAGTTACCAAATTCCGCAAATCATAGGCAGTTTCCTTGTCCTTAGCATACTCCAAGAAACTGTCTGTAATTCTTTGAATTATTTGTGACTTTCACTTCTTATCGTTTTGCTAAGTTTTTTCAGAAGAGTTTTCTTCTGTTGCACTGTTCGTTTGTGTCATCCTAAGCAGACTCTTATCACTCCCATGTAGGACTTTTCCACAAAACTCAATAATTCCAGATCAGTTAAAAGCGTTTCAATCCTAAATTTCCAGTTGTTAAAAAACATGCTATCGAACAATGATACCCTGTACTTATCCATCTCCTGAGCCGTGACTGTGAATTAAGTACTGAACTAATTAATCAATTTTCCCAACTTTATTTGTTGTATGGTAAAATCTGTCAACTTGGCCCATAACCTGTTGTTAATGCTTAAAACTAACAGGTATTTAGATAAATGACATGACACCATTTACGAGACTTTAATGGGCTCATAAAGTGAGGGGTAGACGGTAGGTGCCCTCTGCTCCAGGCACCCCCCCCCCCCCCCCCCAACTTAGTGGAGGTCTAACAAAGACCCTTCGAACATAGTTAGCAAATAGTGTTTGGTAATGTGGCGTGTTTTCGACAGCTGCATGGGCTGTTCATAAATAAGTCCAGACTTAGAGGCAGGATTTAGGTCCCTCATGAAAGAGGTAAGCGGCCTCCCACCCCTTCACCCACGTAAACGGTGGACGGAAAATGTTTGTCCTCCGGGTATTGAAACATTCGAGGTACTATTGAGTCTGGTGGCACTCAGAGATAGTAGGCAATGATTTGCTGCAGGAAACGCCAGACATCTTGCGAAGAGGTGCATGTCAGACAATGATCATCAGTCTCCAGTTTCTGGCAAAGGAGACAAAGAGGGGAATCTGACAAGCCTATGTTGTGCAGTCACTGTTTCGTGGAAAATTTCCTACTGACGATGTGATACTACAGTGCCCGGACGTCCATAGGGAGGAAGGGGTGGTGGATGCTAGTCCACACTATGGGTTACTGGATGGAGGGATGTTTGGTCTACATAACATTCTAGGGAACACGGCGCAATAGTAAGATGTAAAAATCCTTTGTCCCGGGTGGGCGCGTATGTGGGAGACTGATTTGTGTGTAACTCTAGTCAACGAAAAAAGGTCGAAACGTGAGACAAATGAAGTACAATGTGGCGGACGGTGGTGGGGTGGAAGCAGGCAGGGGGACCTCAAGCAAGCTGTGTGTTAGAGATGTGTCCCGTCTGGTCCACTGTCTTCTCATGGTACTCATATACAAGGCCACAGGTCGCATACAGACATTGACGAGCCCGAGGCCACCATCCTGTGAGGCCAGGGTAAGTGTCTCATAACGGACTTTGAACATGGAACCCACTGTGACATAATACCCAAAGGCTGCCTGAAGGCTGCGCCCAACCGCCGTCGGCAGAGGGAGAACTTGCCCAATGTGGACTAATTTTGATGCCACATAATGATTAAGAAACTCAATGCGTTAAAGTGTGCCCTGGTGGCGCAGGAGGTTCTGGAGGACGTCGTTGCGGATGACGTGTAATATACGACGGAAATTCGTTGCCACTGTGTGTGAGCCATGGGGGTAAAGGCAATGCCTAATTACCGGAAAATCCGCACAAGTGGCAGAGGTGCCACTTCACCTCCCTGGAGGCCTCGTCCAACGTGCACTGCAGAAGATTTGGCGACATTCATGGCACTGCCAGTGGCAACACCGTAACGTGTGATTCTTTCAAGGACCATTCGAATCTCAGAGCCGGAGCGAATGAGGAGGAGGAGGTCATCAGCATGTGGCTGACAGCGAAAAGCATGCTGGCGAAGTTTGAGTCCAGAGAGCATGGTTTTCAAGCCCTCAATGAGGGGCTCAAGGGCAATGGCATACAGGAGGGTAAGAGGGGGCACGCTTGCCATATGGAATGGCAAATGGGTACCGGCCCTGCTAAACATCCATTGACTTGGACACATGAACTGGCACTGTTGTAAAGACGCTGTAGAACTTCGAGGAACGGAGAGGGGATGTCCATTCGGTCCACCGCCAAAAACAGGAAACGATAGCGCACTTTATCGAAGGCAATATTGAAATCTATAGCGACGGCCACTGCACGGAGTCTGCAGGCCGCCACCATCGCAATTAAGTCTTGGCATTCCCCTGTGGCAGTCTGTGCGGTAACCTGTCCCCCAGGCATCGTTTGCCCTCAGGAGGGGATATGAGGGAGTATTGTTCAGAGACGCATTGCCAGTAAGCGAGGGAAAAATCTTGTAATTGGTATTGATTAGGGTGAGCGATCTGTAACTCGTTACCATTAACCATGGGCTGGTTTGTGGACTGGTGTGATGATGCCCTCAACAAAGGCCGATGGGATTGCTTGGTCAGATGTCATCAGTTCTCAATACATAATCGTCCACCACGGTTCCATGAGGTCCTTGAAGGCACGGTAAAACACAATCAGTAAGACGCCAATGCCGGGTGATCTGTTGACTGCACCCTTGTCGATTGCATTGTCGATTTTGTCTCGTGTGACCACCACTGTCAAAGCATCCACCTCTGTGTGGCGGAGGGTAAGCGTGACGTAATGGAAAATGGAGTCGTCTCCTTCAATATCAGCATCTTCTTCACTATAAGTACGACGGTAGTGTTCGACGAATGTGTGTACGATGTCATTCTGATTGGTCACCTGCATGCTATGAGGCGTGGTCAGAGTGTTGATGATCTGCCTACGACGTCATCGTTCATCGGACACTATAAGATGCATGGATGGAGCTTCAAAACCCGCATGATCGTGGCGACGCGTACGTATTACCAGCCATTGCAATTTCCGGCGTGCCAGCGCAATTATCCTCGCCTTAGTTCCTCGCCGTTCCAGTTGGTTGTCTGGGAATGGCGGTTGAGTGTCCAGATCACGGAGAATCGCATAATAGAAGTCAGCAGTGTTGCGATGCCAGTCGGCCAAGTCCTTCCCGTCTCTCATTAGTGTCCTCTAGATCGCTGGTTTGGTGTAGTCTATCCACTATGCCAAAGTCGGGTAGTAGCGGGGAAGGCGTCGTTTGCAGGCTGTCCACGTCTCAGTGACTTGTTGGCGACAACTCAGGTAATGCAGATGAGAAGTATTTAGTTTCCATGGCCCACGGCTGCGCCATACAGATTGCGGCGGAAGGAGAACCGTACAGATGTAAGCGCAATGGTTGGAGAAGGCCAATGGCCAGCGTTTGGCGTCCCGTATCGCAAATTTAAGAGTTTGTGAGGCATATATCCTGTCTACTCGGCTTGCAGAATGACTGGTAAGAAAGGTACGGCCAGAAAGGTCGCCGTGTTTAACTTCCCAGGTATCGTGAAGCAGGAGCTCCCGCACCACTATACGTAGTTCCTGGCATGTAGTATAGTGTGGAATCTGATCTTCAAGGTGCAGACCACAGTTAAAATCACCTCCTAGTAGGCGGTGGTCATATTGCCCTAAAGACAGGGTGGCGATTTCCTCTGAATAAAACTGGGCCCATTCATGTCGTTGGTCAGTGCCTGAAGGAGCGTAGATATTAATGATGTGTGTCCCAATGGCAGTGAGTGCCATGCCCTGAGCTGATGGAAGGAAGGTGACATCAGTGACAGAAATCCCGTGGCAGACATAGATGGCCACTCCACAGCCCATAGGATCACCTGTGGGCGGTGTAGCCATTGATATCCAGGAGACTGGCCAAGTGAACTTCCTGCAGAAGGACGAAATCAATATCAGCAGCCCAGAACATCTCCTGCATAAGGCGGATTTTCACCCCAGAACGGATGTTGTTGGCGTTGATGGTTGATACCCGGTAGGCCTGGTGGTGGACAGCTGGAGGCTGGACTAGTCTGGCTTCGGTGCAAGGGCATGGGCGTCACAGTGGAATGTTATCTCGCTCGTCCTCAGATGATCCTGGGGAGAGTATGATTAGTGGATCGGCTCCGACAGCACAGGGCCCATAACACGTCCTGCTCCTTGACCTCCTCTTCAAGCCACGCCTTGGTGGTGGGCACCAGTGCATCGTCCATTATGTCTGCAGAAGATGATTTAATGGTTCGTGGTGTAGCTGGCTGTGCTATGTCCATGAAGTATTTCAGCGTCTGCATCGGGCGTTGGGGAGACGGGTGTAGGCACACCGGTGGATGTCTCCATGCTCATAACGTCTTCGTCGGCAGTAGAGGATTTGGGGGCGTCGTGCTGGTCGACGGTTGTGTCATTCTCGACTTCCACTGTCTCCTCTTGGCTGGAAACGGTGCGATGCCTTCTCTTGCGACGTTTCGGAAATCGTTTTTTTCTTATGCGACCCTCTGTGTCCGACGACAGAAGGGAGTTGCTTTGCTCTGGCAGGAAGGCCGCTATGAGCGAGTCGATCTCCATCGTGTTGACGAGGGAAGGGTCAGCGGGCTGTCGCGTCGGCATCGTCGGAGCGGCGTCGACGGCCGGTCGAGGCGGTTGGCCGTCCAATGCGCTCTCCGTTGGTGTCTGGTTAGGTTCGTTTGTGGAGGGCGGCGTTGGGAAGCGGTAGGAGAAGCTAGAGCAGGGGCATAGATCACCGGTAGCACCCTAGGTTGCGACGTGGGTGGTCGTTAGGCAGCTGGAGCTGTTTAATACACCGTTGTAGGTATTCGGATCGTAGGTGCCATTCTTTGTCGCACCCGGATCAGATCCGAGGCTAGCCGTCGTATATAATTATTGCACAGCATCCGCCAATCTGTAAGTAGGACGGGACATGGCTTCAGAGATCAATGGTGACCTGTCAGAAGCCGTTTATGACAGTATATGTCTGAAACTAAGTCCACTTCTCCACAAAATGGCTGTGGACTATGCCATATGGTAGGAGTGCCGCGTTGACTTCCTCAGCAGGAAGTTTGAATGGCGATTTGAAAATGCGTTTCGTACGCTTACCTAAGCCCACGTGGTTGATGGTTACTGCCCCCACACTGCTATCAGCATGACAAAAACGGAGCCCCTGTTTGGTCTCACGTAGGATGCATTCGCACGCCACGTCGTTAATGATTTTAACATAGACCGTCCTGCTCACGATCGACAAATGTATGCCGATAATATTGTTCGTCGGGATCTTCACTTCCTCTCTCAGAAAACGCTCTACATTGAGTGCTTTGTGGCGGGCATAATCGTTACAGAAAGTAAATCGGATTGTAGATTTACGGTAACTCTTCGCCATGTATCGTATACGGTAAGCTGGCAAAAAGTAAACAAGGCGAGCTCACGTTCCGCACACGGTAAACACAGACGCATCTGCTCTGTTGCCCTGCCAAAGGCAGACTATCGATCCAAATTCTCACAGCAGCCACAGTCTACTTTAAATTCCCCTTCACATGCGAATGGATTTGCCAAGGCTTTCTATGTTTTCAGTTTCAGGCTGGATCCCTCATTTACATTCGATGCAGGGGTGATGGGGTGATATTCCAGAACACTGAGAGCCTTAGCAATTCTGCTCCGCCGGCCTGAGTGATCAAGCGGTTCTAGGCGCTACAGTCTGGAATCGCGCGACCTCTACGGTCGCAGGTTCGAATCCTGCCTCGGGCATGGATGTGTGTGATGTCCTTAGGTTAGTTAGGTTTAAGTAGTTCTAAGTTCTAGGAGACTGATGACCTCAGAAGTTAAGTCCCATAGTGCTCAGAGGCATTTGAACCATTTTTTGAATTCTGTTCCTGTGTAAGGGGGAATTGAAAGTAGACTGGGGCGACAGTGAGAATTTGGATCAAGGAGGGAGGTGAGTCAAGGTAATCCATGCAGTTGTGTGAAATGCTGTGGCAAGGTGGCTTAGTAGCTACCGCACCTGCCTAGTAAGTAGGAGACCTGGTTCGATTCCCGGCCTTGGTACAAATTTTCACTCGCTGCTTCGGTCTATATACATAAAATCGTACCTGTACAAGACCAGTAAAGTCTCTGAAATTGTGTCATTTCATTTGTTCAAGTACCTACACCTGCACGTTCGATGCTGGGGTGCTATTCCAATTACATTTGCAGTTACAACCACAGTACAACCATGAAGGCAAGATACAGAATGAGTAAGAAAACACAGAGAAAAGCACATATTAAAAACATAGGAAAAATGAGTCAAAGAACAATATTGAACTGTCACTACTTCAACAGGATGTTTTATCAGAATCTAGGAAAGAGAAATGGTGAAGTTTATTAATGGCCAAAGCACACTTCATGATGGATTTCTCGTTGAGTTTTGTATGATAAACTGTGAAACTCGGAAAAATATCGGTGTTTCGTGCTGTTTGTGACTAAACGTCGATTTAATAAACTTTTGAAAACGTTCAGTAGCTGTGTTTTTTAGAGTTTTGTGTGCATTGAAGTCGTTTAGTATATTCTGTGCTTTAATTTTCAGCTCATGCTTCTTATTGTTTCTAGAAAAATATTTCAGTAAAGTTTTCATTCACTGTTTTAACTTCGTTCAGTGTTCCAGTGGCCGCTTGAATTTTTGGCTTTAGATAACAACTTTGTGAAGTTTTGTTGCTATTGGTATTAGTTGTGGTTTAGTAGTATTAATAAAAGTAGTTGCTTTCTTAGTAGAGAGGGAATTTCGAGACGGCTATTGTTAGCTCTATAAAGAGTTCTACTGGTGTATCTAAACATAGGTAATGTCGAGATCTAGTTTTTTTTCAAAAAATGTAAAATTTTGCAATGAGTGACAAGAGTAGGCTCTATCGTAGGTTTGTGTGAGATTTGTTGAAAGTATTTTCACTGGGGGGAATGCAGGGGGAAGCCAGTGGGCACTCTAGCGAGATCATCTCCAGGCAATGCAGAGTCTGTAGTAAAAATAAATTGATGGACGAGCAGGAGCGTAAGATCTGTGCCTTTCAGGGGAAGTAACAACACGCAAAAAAGGAACTAGATAGGTTGAGGAGGGTGAAGGGTGCTGGCAGTTGACAAGACGGCTGCTAAGAGGAGGAGGTATTCAGACAGTTATACTTTGCATATGTGCAATAGATTTGTCAACTGTCAGAGTTAAGTGGAGAGGAGCCTCTTGTATATGTAGGTGTAGGGAACACGCAGCAGCCCTCAGCAGTTAGGAGGCCTGGGTCAGTTGCAAAGTCTAGCTGGTAGAAGAAGTTTCTGCTGCTAGGCAGTTCGCACGGTAGAGGCATGGGCCAGTAGCTGCAGGAAGTGTTGGGAAGCGAGTACCAGATCACCAGCAGTGTGAAGCCTAGTGCAGGGTTGGCTGAGGTGACTGACAGCATAGGGGAGCTATGTAGGAATTTTACAAAGGAGGATCAGGTAGTGATAGGGGGTGCTGCAGGGAATAGTCTTGATAGGGATGGGGAGTATGATGTAGGTGGTGACCTGGTAAAGATAGCTACTCAAACTGGTGGCACTAATGTGCATTTTGTCCAACTGTTTCAGTGGCATGATCGATCTCATCTTAATGTGGCTGTTAGATGCGTTAACATGGGGCTGGAGAAGGAAAATGGCAAAGGGCATGAGTCACACTGCATCGTTGCCAGTTGAGTCTATCAGTAGACAGGTTTAACTAGGCATGGCATGTACCTCAATGGGTCTGGGAAGGGGAGGCTGGAAAAGTTTATAGGTGACTGTAGTGGGTGGTGGTGGGATCACTCATGGAAAAATTCCTCTAGTAGTTGGTGTTAGAGCTGCACCTTCTTTAGATTGAAGTCAGCTGTTAGGTATATCTGCTTAAAGGAATTACCTTCAGAGGAGGTCAGGAATCCAAGTAGAGAAGGAATTAGCATATTTCATCAAAATATAAGAGATATTAGAGACAAAGTTAGTGAACTGCTTATAGATGTTGACTCTAAAGTTATGGGTATATCAGAGCACCACTTAAATAATTTGACAATTCAGAGGCTTCCTTTACCAGGATACAGATTACCTGGCTGTTTTTCAACGAGTTCCTTGCGGATGGGGGAGTGGCCATTTATGTGAAGAACAGTATTCCATTTGAGTCCATAGACGTATCACGGCACTGCACTGAACATTTATTTGAATGTTTGTGCAGGGGCAATTGAATTTAGTGGAACTAAACTTCTAATTGTTGTTGTTTATAGGTCTCCTAACTTTGACTTCAGAACATTTCTGCTCAAGCTAGAGAAAGTTCTCGGTTCACTTTATAGGAAGTACTAGAAATTAGTTATATGTGGTGACTTCAATATTAATTTTGTATATGATGGTGCAAGAAAAAGGATGTTGGTAGGTCTCCTAAATTAATATGATCTGATGCAGGCTGTATTTTTTCCAACAGGGGAACAGTAGCACAGATATAGACAATATTTTTATTCACTCTTCATTACTAGATGGGCATTATGTTAGTAAAAGCGTGAATGGCCTTTTGGACCATGATACATAAATTTTAACACTAAAAGGCATTTGCACTCATGCAAATGTCACATATAATTACAAACTATGTAGGTACGTTAATCCAATAGCAATAGAGAGTTTTTTAAACCTCGTCAGGGAACAAGAATGACAGGATGTTTATAGTGCCAATAACACAGATGACAAATATAATGCTTTCCTTAACACATTCCTCATGCTCTTCGAGAGTTGCTTTGCATTACAACTTTCTAAATGGGGCACTAGCAGTAACATGCAGGCTGGGTGGATGACTAGTGGGATAAGGATCTCATGTAGAACAAAGCGAGAATTATATCAAAATGTTAGAAGTAGTCCCAATCAAGCTACCATAACCTATCATAAATAGTACTGTAATGTGCTTAAAAACGTTAGTAGGAAGGCAAAGACTATGTGGTACACAAATAGAATAGCTAATTCACAGGATAAAATTAAAACCATATGGTCAGTTGAGATGGAAGTGTCTGGTCAGCAGCAGAAGGTTGTTGATATAAAGTCAATTCATAGTAAAAATATTTCTGTTACTGATAAATCAGATATATGTACAGTATTTAACAATCATTTTCTGAGTATTGCTGGTGAATTAAATAAAAATTTAGTTTCTACAAGGCATCATCTTTCAAATGCCTTTCTGAGATTGATGTCTGAAATACTCCTCTTTGACATAGACAGGGGGGAGATGGTGTCTATAATTAAATCACTGAAGACTAAGGACTCTCATGGATATTATGGTTGCCTAGCAGAATATTAAAATACTGTGCTGCACATGTTAGCCCTGTTTGTAGTTTTTCCTTTAGGAATGGTCAGTTTCCTGAATGATTAAAGTACTCAGTAGTAAAGCTACTCCATAATGAGGGAGAAAGGGATAATGTAGACAGTTTTAGACCTATTTCTGTGCCACCAGTGTTTGCTACAGTTATTGCAAAGGCTGTGCATGTAAGGATAATTGATCATTTCATATCACACAATTTGCTATCACATGTACAGTTCGGCTTCAGATGTCATTTAACATATGAAAATGCTATATTCTTTGTTGTCTGTGAGGTACTGGATGGGTTAAACTAAAGGTTTCGAGAGTTAGGCATATTTTTTGATTTAACTAAGGCACTTGATTATGTTGATCACAAAATATTGCTCCAGAAGTAGGACCATCATGGAACACGGGGAGTAGCTCACCATTGGTACACCCCTTACTGTACAACAGATAGCAAACTGTCATTATTCACAGTGTTGAGAATGGCTGTGATGTGCGGTCTGAGTGTGGTACGGTCAAATGGGGTGTACCCCAGGGATCACTGTTGGGGTTGCTCCTGTTCCTTATTTATATAAATGATATGCCCTCTAGCATTACGGGCAACCCTAAAATACTTCTACTCGCTAATGACACTAGCTTGGTAGTAAAGGATGTTGTGTGTAACATTGGGTTGGTTTCAAACAGTGCAGTTCATGATATAAGTTCATGGCTTGTAGAAAATAAACAAGCGTTCAATCACAGTAAGAGTCAGTTTTTACCGTTTCTAACACACAATTCAACAAAACCTGACGTTTTACTTTCACAGAATGGGCATATGATAAGTGAAACTGACCAGTTTAAATTTCTAGGTGTTCATATAGACAGTAAACTGTCATAGAAAGCCCATGTTCAGGATCTTGTTCAAAGACTTAATGCTGCCATTTAAACTATTCGAGCAGTATCTGAAGTGAGTGATCGTTTGACACGAAAAATAACCTACTTTGTTTATTTTGATTCGCTTATGCTGTATGGTATTATATTCTGGGGTAGCTCTTCCCATTCTAAAAGGATAGTTTTGGCTCAGAAATGGTCGGTTTGGGCAATAAGTGGTGTAAGTTCATGAACTACTTGTCGACCCCTGTTCATGAGTCTGGGTATTTTGACATTGGATTCTCAATGTATATATTCCTTACTGTTTTCTTGTTAACAATAGTAGCTTATTCCAAAGAATAAGCAGCTCTCACTTCCTTCATACTCAATACAAATTAAAACTGCATTTGGATCGGACTTCCTTATTCTTGTGCAGTAAGGTGTGCAGCATACTGCTACATCCAGTTTCAATAAGCTACCACAAGAATTCAAAAATCTCAGCAGTAATCTAAGTGCTTTCAAATCGAAACTGAAGAGTTTCCTCAGGGGTCACTCCTATTCTGTCGAGGATTTCCTTGAAAAATTAAACTGATTCTTATTGTATTCTTGATTGCATTTACTTAAACTTACGGCTTGGATTTTTTAGGGTTTATAAAAATTTTATTTTTATCTGCTATTACTTTTATGTTGTAATTTCTTATACTTACACATTTTGTTACCTTGGAGATTTGGCCCTTAGTTTGGTCCTGCGGAACTTGACGTGTACATATACAATAAATAAAAACATAGACATTTATTTGCTAGCAAACATATACATACAAAAACACCAAATAGGGAAACACCAAAGAGAATACAGTGAACCTGTTTACTTTACCTGTCACGTCTCTTCTCTGTGTAACATATTACATGAAGCGCTAACTTCTTCATGTAAAAAATTATTATTTTAAAAAATCTGCTTCATCAATTTATGTTCTTATTTATTCCCAGTGTAGGAGTCAGTTCGGTACAGTTATTGCAAATCTTCAATCAGTTTTCGCCTTCAGATATCTGGCCTCTCTTGCAGAAGAATACTTAATATAAAAGATATCCAAGATGCCAAGGAACATTTGCAATGCGCCACGAAAACAAAGCAAGAACATAAAATAAATACTTAGAAGAAGCAAAAGCACAAACTTCTACTGCAATCACTGCGTATAAAGGTTAACTTTCGAAGTTAGCAGCAGACGACACGCCCCCCCCCCCCTTTCTTTCCCCGCTAACGCTAGCACAAAACGTTTTTCCCAAGAACATTGACTTTGAAGTTCCATCCTGCCTCATTCCGTTGAGCTAAAGGCCTGTTTGAGTGCTGCTATTTGCTTTTGAAATGAATTATGGAATGGTCTGACATTCTATTCTATCCAGTTCTATTCTGCCAAGTGAGAGTCGACGTTTTAAGGAACGTTTATATGAACCATAAAAGCTCAATATGTCGGTAATATATCTCGACAATGTTGTGAGGCAATACTGTGGCCACACGAATTGCATCTACATGTCAGGTCACTACTGCCGAGCAGTGTTTGTGGCAATACCTTTCAGGGACAGTCACACTGTTGCCACAGAAGGAGAAAGTGAGCCAGTGGAAGTGAATGAGGCTCTAATGCTTTTTCTTCACAGAATAAATCAAATTAAAAAGAACAAGGGATATCAGGTTTTGTGGATACATTCTTTTTTAAGTAAATGGAATATTTTCTTTTTTAAGTAGGTGGAGTCTTTCAGGAAATTTCACTAGTAAACTGATGTTGGATACATATCTGTTCCAGAATTGTGTCAGAGTGTAGAAACAGATTTGCATACATCTCGTATAAGCAACTGGTCAGAGAATTGCTAAAATCAATAGACATATCTATTTACTCATTAGAAATGGTTCAAATGGCTCTAAGCACTATGGTACTTAACATCTGTGGTCATCAGTCCCCTGGAACTTAGAACTACTTTAACCTAACTAACCTAAGGACATCACATACATCCATGCCCAAGGCAGGATTCGAACCTGCGACCATAGCAGCAGCACGATTCTGGACTGAAGCGCCTAGAACTGCTCTGCCACAGCAGCCAGCTATTCATGAGAGAATGTACCCCAGTTACAACCTGACTGGCAATCACTCTGCGGTTCTTAGGTGCTGCTACTTGTTTAAAGTTCACTAAGCAATTTCTTGGTTGAAGAATTGAAAGTTTTCATTACGAGAAGCTTGGAACAAGAATATAATTTAATTTTGTTTTCCTTCACCATTTCACTCCACTGCCTACACTGTCAGTTCTTGCTTCAGGCAACCTCTAAGATTAATATATAGTTAGATAGACCGATAGGTAGATAGATAGATAGATATATAGATAGATAGGGTGATGGATTATAGATTGTAGATAGATAGATACGTGTATTTATTCATTTGCAGAGCAATATTAACTCTATGGGATCTGTGGACTGTTGACACAGTGTTTCTTATTAAATAAGAATACAATGATTCTTACAATTTTTACAGTCTTTCTTATAAGTCTTACAGAATTTATAATTATGTCACATACTATTGGTTAATACATAGGGTATTCATGAATGTTAAGTGGCTATATACAGTTAATTTAAAGATTCATTTACAATGTAACAGCTTTACTTAACTAAATATCTTTATAGCTCTCGCATTTTTAATTTTCTGTGGCCACCGGTTGCACAGTTTTAGGCCTGTATGCAGGATACTATTATGTGTTTTTGACTTGTTTCTCCTGTTTTTTGCTTTGTTTACCAAATATCTGACCACAGATGGTGCTGTTTGATGTGCTGGTCAAGTGTAGAGCGTGTCTGATATGTTTGATAGAAATTTCGATTGACAGAAAATTTAACAAGAATGCAGACATTGTGTGATTAGCTGTTTTGCTATCTATGCTTAGTGAAAAATAGCTTTATTACAATTTGACTCACTCTGTCGTGAGCTTCCACAACTATGGAAACTATAATCAAGGATTAAAATAAAATAGCACTGGCAGTTACTAAAATGGTAGAGGTATCACACCTTTCCGAACCATATACTGTGCAGGAAGCGGCCAAGGAAAAAAAATTCTAAACCCAATATAGAAGCAATAATGCAATAAAATAAAAAAATCGAAGTTCGCTCTTACCTAGATACAGATTTGTCGAGCAAGCCTGTACTTACACCAAAAGCGTTTGTCAATTTAATCTCACACTTGAAGCATACATTTCGTTTACAGTGTATTTTCTCTCTGGTGGGAATGGCTACAAATACACATACAGTATAACTAACTTATCTCTGGCACTGAATATAAAGAAGAAGAAGAGGAAGAAGAACAAGAAAAAAACAAGGTGCTGGTCCAGGGAATGATTTAAAGTGAGAGAGGAATATACACATGAAAGTCTGTTACAGGGAATTTACACTCAGAACCTGATGATTACATCAAGTTTCTGTGGATGGATAGTGAAACTTTTAATAACTTGGTTAGAGTTACATAGCCCTCAGACTGAAAATGAAGTTGCAAGTATATGAAAATTTATTCTCTTCTGTTTGGTTCTCTAAATACAGTGCATGAAAATACCGCAAAGTGGGAAAATGTAGCCAACATCGTCTGTGGAAGAATTGGAGAACTTAGATTTTTTTATTTTATTGCATTATTGCTTCTATAACGGGTTTAGAATTTTTTTTCCTTAGCCGCTTCCTGCACAGTATATGGTTTGGAAAGGTGTGACACCTCTACCATTTTAGTAACTGCCAGTGATATTTTATTTTAATCCTTGATTATAGTTTCCATAGTTGTGGAAGCTCACAACAGAGTGAGTCAAATTGTAATAGATAGCAAAACAGCTTATCACACAATGTCTGCATTCTTGTTAAATTTTCTGTCAATCGAAATTTCTATCAAACATATCAGACACGCTCTACACTTGACCAGCACATCAAACAGCACCATCTGTGGTCAGATATTTGGTAAACAAAGCAAAATTTGACAAATTTTTTTTATTGTGTACAGGAGTCTTTAAAGGGCGATCTTGTTGGTCAACATGGGAACATTGAGGTGATCATTCAATCTTTTTTGAACATTTGTAGGCTTTAACACACAAAGTAAAATAGTGTTGTTGTACCTCAAAAAAAAGAAAATGAAATGATTATATAGCATTGACAGCTGGCAATCTCCACCTGAAGAAGCACGACTGCTGAGTGGCAAGTCATTTCAGTTGACGCCACACTGGGTGACTTGCGTGTCGATGATGATGAGGGCAACACAACACCCAGTTCTCAAATGGAGAAAATCTCCAACCTCTCGGAAATTGAACCCATGCCCGCTTAAAGGCTGTCAGACATGCTGGCCACTCACCCAAGGGGTGGGTGCTCTACCACTGCAAGTGATGTTATACTACTGTTAGAAAGAAAAACATGTGATAGAGACATGGAACTGAAACAGCGAAATGTAAAGGAAGCTGAAAATGTAATGAGGAATACCAAGAGAGCAGCATATAAAGATAGAAGAACAATCTCTAGAAGTGACACGTTTTGCAGATGAACTGTATGTAAGGTTGTGTTTGGGTATTAAGCATTGTATTGTATTATTTTCATTTCATAACGTCCACTTTATAGATCATCAGATCATCAGACAGCACAAAGTTTTATATTACTAAATGCCAGTCCACAGGCAATGATCAGCCTGCACAAGTATCTGCACCCATCATATTTATGGACTGGGAACTTGTGTAGGCATGAGTTGTGTGCAAACCTGGAAGCAGAGAAGTCTGAGAGAAATTGCTCAAACCTATGGGCATAAATTGCATGTGCAAAGACTAATTGTAGCATGTGGGTACTTATTTATTCAGTGGAGTGCTTCTTCTGGAGGACACTGTAGTCTGAAATGGCAAATGAGTGTCTGTGCTCTAGATAGCTGATTGCTGAATTTAATGAGATATATGGGAGTGACACATGTATCTGGAAACTTAAGAGCAAGAGGGCAACTGGTTACAGTTCTTTAATCGAAAAGGTAAGAGCAATCAACAAGCAGCAAACAGGGAAATGTTCCGGATCCTTTATTGCAAAACATTAAATAAAACAACACTATCTATTCAAACTAGTGCTGGTGAAAACCAAATAAATAATCCAAGTTTTTGGTATTTTGGTTTCTTGTGCTTGCCAGTCGATCAGGAAATATAGAGATCCACCCAGAAGATGACTAAGCACGATGTTGGAGAGGTAGTATAAGAGGAAACGATATATAAGTAGTTATAAGTGTCAGTAAATATTTGTACATCTCCATGTGCAATCACAAAAATTCGCCAGGCATCATGTTCACCCTGTAGCACATGAAGTGAATTAATATGTGAAAACTGCTGTCCCTTACAGAGCCGCTGTCTTGACTATTTAGACCATTCTTTTTTTCTCTAATACTCTTATTTATTTATCTGTAGAATATGTTGAGGCTTTACATTTTATCAGTGGTAATGATGGAGATATATTAATTGTTTTGTAATTGCTTTTTAAGAATGGGGAAGTTTATTTTCCATTATTTAAATCAGAACTTGTAATGCAAATAAAACGTTACAACAGTTTGTATTTCTTTTCCTGCAGCTTGTATATTAATTTTCAAACACCAGAATCAAAATTGTCACTATTAACAAATATAATTAACTTTAATTAATTCACAAAGTGGGGCTTTGACACATACATAATGTCTACAATCTTTTGCTCAGTTGACACGTCCCACATTCTAATACTTATTGTCAATATCTTTTATCAACATGAAACTAACTAACACTGCAATTTGACCTCCTTTCTCTTCATCTACACACTGCAGAGCAGGGTAGACCATTGTCCGACAAAATCAATGAAAGGAATTATTTTAGATAGCTTTTGTAATAGGTTTCTTCTTTGGGATGCAAATAATTAAGCAGCAAATTTTTCCTCTTAATTTTCTTGGTTCAGTATGCCGAACATATTAACACATTTCGTTGTTCCAAAGGGCACTCTTAATGTATCAAAAGCCAAATACTGCTGTATATGCAGTGCTCGTGAGTAAGAGTTGAATGATATAAGTGTAACACTTGTTCGTATTTCTTGCTATTGTCATTGCTATTGCTTGGGAACAGGAATGCTACAGTCAGAATAGCTAATTTTTTAACAGCCAATCAGGACCTGCCACTGATTTTTCCATCTTTCCAAAATGGTCTGTATCTTGTCCTCACATGGGATAATGTGCGGAATTTCGATCACTCAGGCAGTGTTTCCATTGATTGACTATAGGATACTGAAGTATTTCAGTCACCTGATCGCTAATGAAAATTTTTCACTTAGTCAGGTAGCTTTTAATCCATTCCATTGTAATTCTGTGCATTATTTCCTGTTGTTGTATTTCTTACCAATATGGAGGGGTAAATCACTATGTTGACTTTGGTGCAGTCACTAAGTACACATTTACATAGTATTTCTTGTTGCAGTGTAAAATATCCTTGTTGTCCTTGACTCGTTTTTTCTATTGTAGTTTGTTTCATCATTATCCCTTCGATAATAGTGAAAGTATTTGAGTGACATCACCTTTTATGAGATATGTGTCTCTTGATTTCTGATATACGTGAAATGTATATCCAGTTGTGAATACAAACAAGCATCAGCTGCATAAGAGAATGACGAGAAATTATAATATTTGCCAGATCGGGACACAAACCCAGACTTCCAGTTTACGCAAGAAGTTGCTTTAACCGCTTTGGCTACCGACGTACAATGCTTCGCCAGACACACACTTCCATATGTTGTTGTTCCTGTGTCACAGCCTGTACTCTTACACACATTACGTAATTCCTGTGCCTTGGAGGACATTTTAATTGAAGGTCGCTGCCTGGTCTCGGCGGATAAATACAATGTTACTGTGCCTGTGTTACTAAGGAGAAGAATGATGCTATGTTCCTTCAGAGATGTATGCATGTCCAAAAGGAACAGACACTGCAGCGACTACAACCGCTATGAAATACATTAATACACCAGGAACACTGTAACATTCTTCTTGGCAATAAAGATACTGCAATATAGAATTTACGAAGTGTTGCGTTGTTCTCATGTGGTAATGTTCATTCTTGAGGCTCTTTTATGTCAGTTTTCTCTTTAGATGCAGAGTGTTGAGTGTCATGTTAGATATTTATCAAGGTTGCCGTGAATAAAATGGTTTGTTTCACATCCATTGGTGATAGCTGTTCTATTACCTGTCAGACCATGTCCAAACAAAAGACTGGACCACAAACAAACTTTAATTGATCGCTCAGAAATTACGATCATTTGACACGTTCCAACAAGTATTTGAACAGAGCGGATTTCGATTCTTCTCACTAAATCACTGGTCTTTTCTCTTCCACTGTATATTTAGCTGCTATGTGTAATGGCGCTGACGATTAATAGGTGAATTTATTGTCACTTTCAAGGGCAATAATGGTTACTAAGTGTTACCTGAGTATCCTACCCTGTCGAAAAAGTGGTCTGAGGTCATCAGTCCCCTAGAACGTAGAACTACTTAAACCTAACTAACCTAAGGACATCACACACATCCATGCCCGAGGCAGGATTCGAACCTGCGACTGTAGCGGTCGCGCGGTTCCAGACTGAAGTGCCTGGAAACCGCTCGGCCACAGCGGCCGGCTACCCTGTCGAAAAGATATGTTTGTACAGAGCATGAACCGAAGGTGGCCCAAAGGTCACTACTTCCAAGCATCAAGCTTGGTTTATACAGGTCTGAATTTTATTTTTTACATGTCTATTTCCCCTCCGCCAACCTCCCCCCCCCCTCCCCCCCGCCACTCTGCTCCACCGATCACTTCTTATATGAAAGTTAGCATTTACACAAGCTGAACCTGGATACTCGGCTTTCAGGATAGCGACAAGTGTTGTTACTCATTCAGTAGTCAGTATGGTTGTGCAGCTTTCAGCTGAAGAGTTTTCAAGTTTCAATGAGAATGATAGATGAAACTTAATTGACCTGCTCTGTCCTAAACATCACTAGCCAGTTTACATGTGCCAGTTGATTCTAAGAGTCTTACTCTGGCAGCCTGTAAATATATTAAGGTAGCAGCCCTCATTCCAAGTTGAAAAAGCTGTGTGTAATGCCTCATAATATTACTAATCATTGTTGAACGGCTGTCGTAAATCGATACATGTCAGCCTTTGCATTCTGCACAAGATGCCGTTCCCCACTTACATCATAGCCCTTCAATGTGACAACATATCAGGCCTATCTTATTTGTATTATTTTGTACATTGTAACTAGTATATGTTGGCAGTCATGATTATACTGCCCTTAAACCTTGTGATACACACAGAAAGAGTTAATTTTTTGTTTCCCTTTCTCTCTTCGCGATTTTCTATTTTAGTTTTACACAAAGAGCAAACGTCTTAGGTGTCAGAACAGGTGCTGACAGGCGTGAATATTATCGAATTATCAGTTTAATAAGACTGGTTACAAAATACTAACTCCAATTATTTCCAGAATAATCAAATAACTGGTAGATCTGGGGAAAGATCAGTTTGGGTTCTGAAGAAATGTAGGAACACAGAAGGCAGTACTGACCCTATGACTTACATTAGGAGACAGGGTACTGAAAGTCGGCCTATATTTAAAGCATTTGTAAACTGAGAGAAAGCTTTTGACAATGTTGACAGGAATACTCTCTTTGAAATTCTGAAGGTAGCTGGGATAAAGGAAGCGAAAGATTATTTACAACTTGTACAGAAAGCAGACGGCAGTTATAAGAGTCGAGGAGCTTGAAAGGGAACCAGTGGTTGAGAAGGGAGTGAGACAGGGGGTTGTAGCCTATCCCAGAGTTGTTCAGTCTGTACAGTGAGTAAGCAGGAGTAGGCAGAAGAAGATATAAAAAGCTTGAGGTTTGCCAATGGCACTGTTATTCTGTCAGAGACAGCAAAGGACTTGGAAGAGCAGCAGAACAGGATGGATAGTGTCGTGAAAGGAATGTATAAGATGAATATCAACAAAAACAAAACAAGACTAATGGAATGCAGTCGAATTAAATCAGATGAAGCTGAAGGAATTAGGTTAGGAATCGATAAACGTATAGCAGTAAATGATTTTACTCTGTGGGCTGATGATGGCCGAAATAGAGAGGATATAACATGTAGTCGGGCAATGGCAACAACAGTGTTTCTGGAGAAGAGAAATTTCTTAACATCGAAAATAGATTTAAGTGTTAGGAAGTCTTTTCTGACGGTATTTGTGTGGAGTGTGAATGTGGACGATAAACAGTTTAGAGAAGAGAGGAATAGAGACTTTTGAAACGTTGTGGTCCAGATGAATGATTAACGTTAGATGGAAAGATTGTGTAACTAATGAGGAGGTACTGTAGTGAACAGAATTGGGGAGACAAGAAATTTGTGGCACAACTTGATTATAAGAAGGGGTCGGTTGATAGGACACAATCTGAGACATCAAGGGATCACCATTTTAGTATTTGAGGGGAGTGTGGAGGGCGAGGATCGTAGAGGGGGACTAAGAACGAATACAGCAAGCAGATTCAGAAGGATGTAGGCTGCAGTAATTACTCGAAGATGAAGAGGATTGCACAGGATAGAGTAGCATGAAGAGATGGATCAAATCAGTCTTTTAATTGAAAACAACAACAACCCTTACATGAGTGTGACAAGAGCTCCTTGAACCTATTTGTTCGAAAAACTGCATCAAGTCGGTAAGATTGCCTTCGTGATTATTTCATACAGTTCAATGCCAACAAATATCATCTCCCATAAGATTCTACTCCCTCACACTGTGTGTGCAGCATTTGAATTCGTTTGTAGAATTTAATACTTGTGTAATAGATTTCTTTCTGAAGAGTCAAAGTGGCTTTGAATGATTAAATTATAATCTTCTGATTTAGATTTAGTTTCTTTTGTTTACTCATTGCTTTCTTCAGTGGGTAGACAGACAGGCACAGCTACATCTGCATTGGTTAGACAGGTGACATGGCATTGTCCAAGACGAGTCTCTACATAGTCTTATCAAAATGAAGCCAGGTTTCCACAGGCATGCACATCCACCCACCACTCCTCTTAACATGTATGTTAGCATACAGAAATGGGCTATCTCATGGTAATAATTTAGGGACATTCTTTAAGGTAATAGAAAGTTATCTGCTGAGGACGAGGTTTCGTTCGAAAATGATATATGTATGTCAGTATACATAATATATGTATGTCAGTTGCTGTGTCTGCTCGCATTAAATTTCAAGTAAAATTGTGATACCTGACAGCTGCAGACACTTATCATCACTGCAATGCACATATCACATTCCAAAGAACAATGATTCTAAAATTTTATCTGAAGTACTAGATGCTGCTTTGGAAAGTAAGATTTTGTCTCAACAATTCTGTTTTGTTTTATTGCTTTTCTTTACCCATTACAGTACTTAATTTTGTAATCAAACTTTGTACTACTGTGTAGAACAGACATTATTCAGTTATTCCACCAAAGCAAACACTTCTGTATTTACTAGGATTTTAATTAGGGTCAAGAGTAATTTCAAATCTCTAAAGGCACAAATAAAATGTGTATTTCCTTTTCACTGTATTACTTACACTCAGTAACCAAAGCAGGAACTTGTAATTACGCTCAAACAAAAAATATCCTTACAATAGTGAGTGTTATGCAGAAGTATGAGCCTCAGCAACTCAACACTCTCATTTACAATACATCCAGATTTAGTTCTGTCACTTCAAATGATGCTGTGTAGTTTTGTTACAAATAAGTGATAATAAGGAATTTCTGAATGCTAGAATAAGATACCAGTCACTTGGTTTAACGAAATTTTGTCACTTTATAAAGTACTTATTTACTTAGTGCCTAGTTAAAGACTAAGCCACATCCGCCTACAGGCGCGCGTTACTAAGTCTATTACTTTGCCATGACGCTAACTATTCAGGGTCACAAACAGACGACTCAGGTCTGAAATTTCGAGTGAACGAAAGCAGTATGAGAATAGATCCACCTAGCAGCAGTTGGTGAAGCTTGTAGGTAATGGTGGAGGAGGTAAGAAGAAAGTTAAACGCCTTTTAACTTCCGTAACTTACAAGTAAGATTACACGACAGTGTGAAGTAGAGTGTTTTGATACATAAGTTGACATAATGAGTGGTGTAGGAGGATGCACATGTTAAGTACCTGTGGTCACCGGGCTCAAAGATAGCACGTAGTTTAAAGAGTTACTGTGAGTGGTTTTCCCCACATGAGTGGTCTGTGTGTGGTGTGAGGATGCCATCATGGCACAACTTCAAAGACAGCAAATTATATCACAGCTACTTTATAGCTTATAAAGATGCATAACAGGCAACGGCATGACATGAAAGAAAGAAATGAACCGAGGCAGAACGTCTTACACCCATTCTGAAGATGAAATGGTATTCTAGATATCGAAAGATATGTATGTATCTATTACCTTTGAAAATTAAAATCCTAACAATTTTACTGAACTGTCTATAGACAACACTATGGGATAGCAGCTTCAGAATTTATAGTAAAGCATTACAATTTGAGTTATGAGCAGTGGCAGCTGCTGTGTAAGCGCACAAGAGCACATGAACACCCTAACTTTCGACACCTTGAGGATTTATTGGTTATTTTTCTTTGAATGCGGTTAAATGTAACATGGGTGCTTCAATCTGAAAGATACGGCTCTTACATCTACCGCACTACTGCTGCTCTAGACTCTGTGATACTTGGCATCAGGGTCGTGAGCACACCTGTTGTGCACGGATTAAAGAGCTTTTGCGCATGCGCGACTCACGTGACGTAATTGCCTTACGGGCCAAATACATACGGATTTGATAAACGACAAGCACGGTTCGTAATGTGTACAGCCAGCTCTTGTCACTCAACTAGAAGTTTACTTCAGTGCAACCAGATGGTGTCACACTGCAGCAGACTTCTATCTGTGTTTGCTCGACAAAAATCCTGCTAGATGATAGAACACTCGTGAGATGGGCTAATTGATTCACTATATACTGTTGTAAAATAAGATCGGACACTTGTATATGTTAAAGTTGTACAGGCAGTAAACCTATTTTGGGTGTCTGAATGAGTCATAGAATATCAAGTTAATGAATTTTATCATAGAGTAATCCATTTGAGGTGCTGAGAATCATATAGGCCTAAAGAACATGACCATCGATTGTGATATTGTAGCATTTATTCATGCTTCTGAAAATTGTTGATCTTATGATGAGTCAGGTTTCTTTGAGTTGTAGGCCTACGCTGTAGGTAATAAAATTCACGAAAAGCTGTATCACTGGTTTCTCTGATATTCACTTACATGACGGATCGACGGTCGTGTGCTTTAGGCCCTTACTGATCTCAGTGCCTCATTTATTCTCTAGTCAAGTGACCATGTTGGTAGACATTAGTACTTGAGTTTAATCATTTCCACAAACGGCACTTTGTGTTTGGAGTTGGCTGTTTAGTGTGCGGTAATCAGCTTTCGTGTGCAGTGTAAACATGAACTGTGTTGAATCTATTTTAAATGATAACAGAAAAGCAAATCTATGAGGATGGGTTGTGAGTCGTGCTTGGGTAGCTCAGTCGGTAGAGCACTTGTCTGCGATAGGCAAGGGTCCCGAGTTCGAGTCTCGATCTAGCACACAGCATTAGTCTGCCAGGAAGTTTAATATCAGCGTGCACTCCGCTGCAGAGTGAAAACATCATTCTGGGAACAGAAAAGTAAATTACCGGGAGAAGTTAGCTCCAAAGGAACAAGGGCCTCCGAGAACAGATCCTTTGATTGAGTGAGTGACGATATCAGATAAGCCTGACTACAAGCGAACATTTAACGAGGAAGTACAGTTAGCCCAGGTTGTATAGGTGCTGCGTAAGAATGTCTGATTTTCAGCCCGGAAGTAAATTCGTGAACTAATACATCCATTAGGGATGTTGTACATTTGTCCGAAAAAATGGAAAAGTACGAAAACTCCCACTTACACAAAAATTCGAAATGGACAGTTATTTCGTTATTGTCCTAAACTGTACTTAATTATGTACAAAGCAACAAAATCCCGCAAAAACAATTCTTTCTTTTGTCAGTACGTTATGCACCTTATTATTATTGTTGTTATTACTGGCAGTGCCTGTAGTTGTATAAACTTGTTGATAAGCAGCACTGTCATACGGCAGAAATCTATCTGAATCCAAAAATTTGTGAACACCCAGAATATATACACACGAGTTGTCACTGATTATGACTCCGAAAGCAGGTTCTGATGATTGAAAAATCCATACAAATTTAATTACGCAGATAGATAGTTCAACGATCCCGAGGATCAAGAATTTCGACTGTTTTTTCCTATTATCGACATCGGTTCACGTAAAATATTCCCTGAGGTGACAAACGTCCGGCGATTTGCACATGTACAATGGCGGTAGTACCGCGTACACAAGGTATAAAAGGGCAGCTGTGATTTGTACTCAGGTGATTCAAGTGAAAAAGCTTCCGACGTGATAAGTCCGCACGACGGGAATTAACAGATTTCGTTCAAATGGTTCAAATGGCTCTGAGCACTATGGGACTTAACTTCTGAGGTCATCAGTCCCCTAGAACTTAGAACTACTTAAACCTAACTAACCTAAGGACATCACACACATCCATGCCCGAGGCGGGATTCGAACCCGCGACCGTAGCGGTCGCGCGGTTCCAGACTGTAGCGTCTAGAACCGCTCGGCCACACTGGCCGGCAACAGATTTCGTATGCGGAATGGTAGTTGGAGCTAGACGAACCGGACATTCCATTTCGGAAATCGTTCGCGAATTCATATTCCGAGATCCACAGTGTCAAGAGTGTGCCGAGAATACCAAATTTCAAGCATTACCTCTCACCACAGACAACGCAGTGACCAACTGTCTTCACTCAACGGCCAAGAGCAGCGGTGTTTGCGAAGCAACACTGCGCGAAATACCCGCAGAAATCATTGTGGAACGTACGACGAACTTATCCTTAGGACATTGCTGCGAAATTTGGTGTTTATGGACTATGGCAGCGAACGACCAACGCGACTGCCTTTGCTAACAGCACGACATCGCCTGCAGCGCCTCTCCTGGACTCGTGACCACATCGGCTGGACCCTGGTCAGATGAGTCCAGATTTCAGTTGGTAAGACCTGATGATAGGGTTCGACTATGGAACAGACCCCACGTAGCCACGGACCCAAGTTGTCAACAAGGCACTATGCAAGCTGGTGGTGCCTCCGTAATGGTATTGGCAGTATTTACATGGAACGAACTGGGTTCTTTGGCCCAACTGAAGCAGTCATAGACTTTGACTTCATGTTCCCAAACAACGATGGAATTGTTACATATGACAATGCACCATCACTGGGCCAAAGTTGTTCACAATAGGTTTGAAGAACATTTTGGACAATCCGTGCTTATGATTTGGCCACTCACATTGCCCAACACGAATCCCGTCAAACATTTATGGGACTTAATCTAGAGGTCAGTTCGTGCGCAAAATACTGCACTGGCAACACTTTCGCTATTATGTTAGCTATAGGGTCAGCTGTACATTGTTCGACAGAGATTTAGGAACCAGGTTTTAAGTTGTAAGACATTCCCAGGGGCAGATGTGGACTCTGACCACAATTTATTGGTTATGGACTGGAGATTAAAACTGAAGAAACTGCAAAAAGGTAGGAATTTAAGGAGAAAGAACCAGAGGTTGTAGACAGTTTCAGTGAGAGCATTAGGGGACGATTGACAAGAACAGTGGAAAGAAACACAGTAGAAGAAGAATGGGTAGCTTTGTGAGAGATGAAACACTGAAGGCAGCAGAGGATCAAGTAGATAAAAAGACGAGGGCTAGTAGAAATCCTTGGGTAACAGAAGAGATATGGAATTTAATTGATGAAAGGAGAAAATATAAAAATGTAGTAAATGAAGCAGGCGAAAATGAATACAAAGTTCTCAAAAATGAGATCGACAGGAAGTGCAAAATAGCTCAGCAGGGATGACTAGAGAACAAATGTAAGGATGTAGAAGCGTATTTCATTAGGGGTAAGATCGATGCCGCCTACAGGAATATTAATGAGAACTTTGGAGAAAAGAGAAGCAGCTGTGTGAATCTCATGAGCTCAGGTGGAAAAAGAGTCCTAAGCAAAGCAAGGAAAGCACAAAGGTGGAAGGAGTATACAGATGGTCTGTACAAGACAGATGTAGTTGAGGGCAATATTATGGAAATGAAAGAGGATGTAGATGAAGATGAGATGGGAGATACGATACTGCGTGAAGAATGTGACAGGGCACTAATAATAATGGCGTGTGACGAAGGCCTCCCGTCGGGTAGACCGCTCGCCTGGTGCAAGTCTTTCGATTTGACGCCACTTCGTCGACTTGCGCGTCGATGGGGATGAAATGATGATGATTAGGACAACACAACACCCAGTCCCTCAGCGGAGAAAATCTCCGACACAGCCGGGAATCGAACCCAGGCCCTTAAGATTGACGGTCTGTCGCGCTGACCACTCAGCTACCGGGGGCGGACTCACAGGGCACTGAAAGATCTAAAATGAAACAAGGCTGCGGCAATAGACAACATTCTGTCAGATCTACTGATAGCCTTGAGAGAGCCTGCCATGGCAAAACCCTTCCATCTGGTGAGCAACATGTATGAGACAAGTAAAATACTGCCAGACATAAAGAATAATATAATAATACCAATTTCAAGGTGCTGACAGGTGTTAAAACTTAAAAAAAAACTACCGAACTATCAGTTTAATAAGTCACGGTTGCAAAACGCTAACACGAATTCTTTACAGACGAATGGAAAAACCGGTAGAAGCCGACCTCGGGGAAGATCAATTTGGATTCCGTAGAAACGTAGCAACACGCGAGACAATACTAATCCTACGATTCCTCATAGAAAGAAGATTACGGAAAGGCACACCAACGTTTATAGCATTTGTAGACTTAGAGAAAGCTTTTGACAATGTTGACTGATATACTGTCTTTCAAATTCTAAAGGTGAAAGAGGTAAAATACAGGGAGCGAAAAGCTATTTACACTACTGGCCATTAAAATTGCTACACCACGAAATGACGTGCTACAGACGCCAAATTTAACCGACAGGAAGAAGATGCTGTAATATGCAAATGATTAGCTTTTCAGAGCATTCACACAAGGTTGGCGCCGGTGGCGACAGCTACAACGTGCTGACATGAGGAAAGTTTCCAACCAATTTCTTATACACAAACAGCAGTTGACCAGCGTTGCCTGGTGAAACGTTGTTGTGATGCCTCTTGTAAGGAGGACAAATGCGTACCATCACGTTTCCAACTTTCATAAAGGTCGGATTGTAGCCTATCGCGATTTTGGTTTATCGTATCGCGACATTGCTGCTCCCGTTGGTCGAGATCCAATGACTGTTAGCAGAATATGGAATCGGTGGGTTCTAATACGGAACGCCGTGCTGGATCTCAACGGCCTCGTATCACTAGCAGTCGGGATGACAGGCATCTTATCCGCATGGCTGTAACGGGTCGTGCAGCCACATCTCGATCCATGAGTCAACAGATGGGGTCGTTTGCAAGAGAACAACCATCTGCACGAACAGTTCGACGACGTTTGCAGCAGCATGGACTATCAGCTCGGAGACCATGGCTGCGGTTACCATAGACGCTGCATCACAGACAGGAGCGCCTGCGATGGTGTGCTCAACGACGAACCTAGGTGCACGAATGGCCAAACGTCATTTTTTCGGATGAATCCAAGTTCTGTATACAGGATCGTGATGGTCGCATCCGTGTTTGGCGACATCGCGGTGAACGCACATTGGAAGCGTGTATTCGTCATCGTCCTACTGGCGTATCACTTGGCGTGATCGAATGGGGTGCCATTGGTTACACGTCTCGGTCACCTCTTGTTCGCATTGACGGCACTTTGAACAGTGGACGTTACATTTCAGATGTGTTACGACCCGTGGCTCTACCCTTCATCCGATCTCTGCGAAACCCTACACATCAGCTGGATGATGCACGACCGCATGTTGCAGGTCCTGTACGGGCCTTCCTGGATACAGAAAATGTTCGACTGCTGCCCTGGCCAGCACAATCTCCAGATCTCTCACCAATTGAAAACGTCTGGTCAATGGTGGCCGAGCAGCCGGCTCGTCACAATACACGAGTCACTACTCTTGATGAACTGTGGTATCGCGTTGAAGCTGCATGGGCAGCTGTACCTGTACACGCCATCCAAGCTCTGTTTGACTCAATGCTCAGGCGTATCAAGGCCGTTATTACGGCCAGAGGTGGTTGTTTTGGGTACTGATTTCTCAGGGTCTATGTACCCAAATTGCGTGAAAATGTAATCACATGTCAGTTCTAGTATAATATATTTGTCCAATGAATACCCGTTTATCATCTGCATTTCTTCTGGGTGTAGCAATTTTAATGGCCAGTAGTGTAGAATTTGTACAGGAACCAGATGGTAGTTATAAGAGGCGAGGGGCAGGAAAGGAAAGCAATGGTTGAGAAGGGAGTGAGACTGGGTTGTAGCTTGTCCCCGATATTATTCAATCTGTATACAGAGCAAGCAGTAAAGGAAACAAAATAAAAATTTGGAGTATAAATTAAAATCCAGGGAGAGGAAATAAAAACTTTGAGGTTTGCCGATGACATTGTAATTTTGTCAGAGATTTTTGCTGAGACTTGGAGCAGCATTTGAACGGAATGGATAGTGCCTTGAAAGGAGGATATAAGATGAACATCAACAAAAGCAAACCGACGATAATGGAATGTAGTCGAATTAAATCAGATGATGCTGAGGGAATAAGGTTAGGAAACGAGAGACTTAAAGTAGTAGAAGAGTTTTGCTATTTGGGCAGCAAAATAACAGATGATGGGCGAAGAAGAGAGGATGTAAAATGTAGACTGGCGGCGGCAAGAAAAGCGTTTCTGAAGAAGAGAAATTCAAATGTCAGGAAGTGTTTTCTGGAAGTATTTATATGAAGTGTAGCCATGTATGGAAGTGAAACATGGACGATAAGCAGTTTGGACTAGAAGAGAACAGAAACTTTTGAAATGTGTTGCTATGGAAGAATGCTGAAGATTATATGAGTAGATCACGTATCTAGTGAGGAGGTACTGAATAGAATTGGGGAGAAGAGGAATTTATGGCACAACTTGACTAGAAGAAGGGATCGGTTGGAAAGAAACATTCTCAGGTATCAAGGGATCACCAATTTAGTACTGGAAGAAAGCGTGGAGGATAAAAATCGTAGAAGGAGACCAAGAGATGAATACTGTAAGCAGATTTAAAAGGTTGTAGGTTGCAGTAGTTAGTCAGCAAATGAAGAAGCTTGCACAGGATAGAGTAGCAGCGACAGCTGTATCAAACCAATCTTTGGACTGAAGACCACAACAACAAACATACAGCCAGTTTGGCTCAATATTTTTGCAGGGGACTTCCAACGACCTGCGGTGTCCATACCACGTCCGGCAAAAGGAGGTCAGACATTATACAGGACGAATTCCATAACTTTTGTCATTTCAGTGTATGTCTATAATGTGAGGATTCCGTTTTTACTGATTGAGATACGGAGCCCTAAAAACGGATTTTAGAGCAAAATATACAGAAGAGTCAAAAAAATTGGTACATCTGTCTACTATCGTGTAGGGTCCTGCGACCACGTGGAAGTGCTGCAACACGACGTGGCATGGACTGGACGTATGTCTGAAGTAGTGCTGGAGGGAACTGACACCAGGAATCCTTTAGGGCTGACCATAAATCCGTAAGAGTACGAGGGGGGTGGAGATCTCTTCTGAACAGCACGTTGCAAGGCATTGCAGATATGCTCAATAATGTTCATGTCTGGGGAGTTTGGTGGCCAGCGGAGGTGTTTAAACTCAGAAGAGTGTCCCTGAAGCCACTCAGCAGAAATTCTAGACGTGTGGGGTGTCACATTGTCCTGCTGGACTTGCCCAGGTTCATAGGAATGCACAATGGACATGAATGGGTGCAAGTGATCAGACAGGATGCTTACGTACGTGTCACCTGTCAGAGACGTATCTAGATGTATCACGGGTCCCATATCACTCCAATTGCACATGCTCCACACCATTACAGAGCTTCTGTCAGCTTGAACAGTTCCCAGCTGACATGCAGGGTCCATGGATTCATGAGGATGTCTCCATTCCAGTACACGTCCATCTGCTCGATACAATTTGAAACGAGACTCGTCCGACCAGGTAACATGTTTCCAGTCATCAACAGTCCATTGTCGGTGTTGACGGGCCCAGGCGAGGCGTAAAGCTTTGTGTCTGGTGCAGTTGTTAGATCGGTTACTGCTGCTACAACGGCAAGTTATCAAGATTTAAGTGAGTTTGAGCGTGGTATTGCAGTCAGCGAACGAGTGATGGCACACAGCATCTCTGAGGAAGCGAAAGTGGTGATTTCCCCGTACGACCATTTCACGAGTGTACCGTGAATATCAGGAATCCGGCAAAACATCAGATCTCCGACATCGCTGCAGCCGGAGGAAGATCATGCAAGAACGAGTCCAACGACGACTGAATCGTTCAGCGTGACAGAAATGCAACGCTTCCGCAAATTGCTGCTGATTTCAATAATAGGCCATCAACAAGTGCCAGCATGCGAACCTTCAACGAAACATCATCGATATAGGCTTTCAGAGCCGAGGATCTATTCGTGTACCCTTGATAATTGCACGACGGACATTAGTCGAGTCCATTCTAGGTCGTGTTGCGGCACTTCTGCGGGCTCGCGGGGGCCCTCAACGATATCAGGCAGTTGTACTAGTTTCTTTGGCTCTGCAGTGTAGATTCAGTCCGTATATCACATACGGCTTGCCGAAGGTGTAGCGCAGTTGATAGTGTCGTGACCTCCTCCATTCTGAAGTGAAATATTACAGGTTGGCATTCACATCATTCTAATTTTTTAAATATTTTGCTTTGAAAAGAGTTGGGGTCTTTCTTACTCATTCAATGGAACTATCATGACAAAAGTCGATGATATTTATTATAAATAATGTATTTGCTGAAATTCTTGTTGCAAAGGCCAGAAATATTAACGTGACTGCCAATCTTTGTTTGAAAGTAAAGTAAACACAAGTTACACACTGAAACTGTTTGGTGTTATGGGTTTATGGACTCACTCATGCTTTATCTTACCAGTAAATATCTTTTTTCACTGATGGTTTGCATCTTCAAACGAATCTCCTCTTCCTTTGAAATGTAATTACTAAACGGATCTCCATCTGGAAATCTGTATAATGAAATACGTTATTTGACTGAGTTGTTAGTCAATATGGCATCGAGAATATGGATATTATGCATACACAAACTGACGTTAGACACTATGGCTTAACTATGTTTAATGTAAAACCAAAAACGGGATAAAAATTTAATTGCTTATACGAATAACTTCTGAGATCGTTGTACAGCATTATGTAGTGTTCCTCTACCAGCAATTTGCTGTTCAAGCCATCGTCGAGTCCAAAATCTACTTCACGATTTCCTCCGCTCTATTTCGACCGTTGCTAACTCGAGTTGACGCAGCTGTTCTGCGCGCGTCCATTTTCGTAAAGAAACTGTGTGGTTTGCGAGCCAAATAAAGCCTTCAACGACGCTGGAGAGCGCTGAGAGCGCAAATCACTAACCATCCAGTGCCGACGGCGGTCTTTCGTGAGTTCGGGTGTCCCGTTCGCATCCACACAACGTTAGCGGCCTCGCCCCGTGCGAGGACGGTTGGCCCCTGGCAGGAACCTGTAGTCACTACAGAAAAGTTGGTGAAATTCTAGCGCTAGTTTGTGTATAATACTTACGACAGCGATAAGTTTAATTCAATTCTATTCTTTATAAGACGTATGTGCAAGCAACGAAAAGTATTATCTAGACTATCCGATAAAAAGACAACGAAAGTGAAACTTTTAACAGTTCAAAGAAATCATCGTGAAAGCACGAGTCAAGTAAGGCGTTTTCGTTGGTCTTACAATGGAAACTACGAGGGTTGAAATTTTGATAGTGGCAACTATTTACTTGCAGCTCGTACAAAATAGATATGTGTTTCAAAGTTTTACTTACCTGAAAAGTAGTCACCAGCATTGTGTATAACCCGTTGCCAGCGATGTGGAAGTCGTAGGATACTCTTAGCAGTGCCAGTTGTTTTGACAGTTCGAGCAGCGCGGTCTGTTGCCCGACGAATTTGTAGCAGTTCTGAAGCGAATGCCGTGAAGTGTTTCCTTCAGTTTAGAAATCGCGTTGAACTCACGAGAGCTTAAGTCAGGGGAATGCAGTAGGTGGTATAGCACTTATCAGCCCCATCAGTCAAACAAATCAGTAACAGCTTGCACTGTACATCCTTGAGCATTGTCCCGCAAAATGATGGTCAGGTCCTGCAGAAAGTGTCATGACTTCTGTCTCTATGCTGTTCATTTTTGGAACACAACCTACGACCAGCTTAGAGACAGGAGTGATGACACTTTCTGCAAGACCTGACCATCATTTTGCAGGACAATGCTCAAGCATGTACAGTGCAAGCTGTTACTGACTTGTGTGACTGATGTGGCTATACCACCTACTGCACTCCCCTGAGTTAAGCCCTCGTGAGTTCAACTCGATTTCTAAACTGAAGGAAACACTTCACGGCATTCGCTTCAGAACTGCTACAAATTCGTCGGGCAATAGACGGCGCCGCTCGAACTCTCAACACAACTGGCACTTCTAAGAATATCCTACGACTTCCACATCGCTGGCAACGTGTTATACACAATGCTGGTGACTACTCTGAAGGTCAGTAAAACTTTGAAACACGTATCTATTTTGTATGAGCTGTAAATAAATAGTTGCCACTATTAAAGTTCTAACCCTCGTATATACACTGATGTACAAAATGAAAACAACAAGCGGAAATTTGGTTAGGTTTAGTTCATTTTGCCACAGAACAGTATAGACAGATGACAGTAAAGTAGAAACAATGTAAAGAACACAGAACATAAACAACTACAACTTTCATACGGGGAGAAAAAAATGTTCTTCGCTTTTTCCAACTTAATGAATTTGCACACCCCTTCCGACAGCTGGTTAATGGTCACAGCGTGGGGTGTGGCCACCCAGCCTGGCAACGATGGCGCATGCTGTGAGTGATGTCATCAGTCTCATATTGAGGGAATAATACCTATTATTCCTGTAGAGCTGCTCTCAAGTCTTGGACAGTGGTCGGTAGATGCTAACGTGATGCAAACTGTCTCCCTAGTGCATTCCTGACATGCGCTATGGGATTAAGTTAGGGAGGGCGAGCAGGCCACGCCATTCATGCGGTATCTCCGGTTCCCAAAAAAAAAAAAAAACGTGTTCTGTGAGGTCGAGCATTGTCGTCCGTCAATGCAACGTCGGGGCCCACACCACCTCGCAACAACCGCACGCCGCACGTGAGATCCCGAGATCTCGTCGCAATACCTGACAGCAGTTAAACCTTGCCTATTTACAAATACAATTTCATGAAGAGGTGTTCGAGTGGTCAACAGAATCCCTGCCCACACTATTAAGATCCTCCTCGATATCGGTCTCTTACCACAATGTTTGTATGCAGAAATCGGGTCCCACTTTCCCTCCATATGTGAATGCGTCGAGAATTACTCTCCAGACCTAACGCGACTCATCTGCAAAAAAGAACATCGGCCCACTGTTGGACCATCGAGGTAGCACTTTGACGACTCCACTTCAGACGTTCCCTTCTGTGAAGACGCAGTAGAGTTACACGTATAGAAGCTCTCCGACAGTAAAGGCTACTCTGCTGAAGCCTTCTGTACACCGTTTGTCTCGATACAACACGTCCAGTGGATGTTTCGAGGTCACATGTCAGATGCCAGTTGCTGTGCAGTACTAAGGCGGTACCGTCGTGCTCTTACGGTCAAATAACGGTCTTCTCTTTCTGATACCACACGTGGTCGGCCCTGCCCTGTTCTGCGTGATACTGTTTTGGTCTCTATACATTAAGTCTTTGGGCCACGTCAGTTTGCTACTATCCTGTTTCCATTCTTCTTATGGCCCTTCACTGCAGAGAGTCTGACAGGCATCTTCTTTGCGCCGTAGTGCACCGTCTGTCGCTGTATATATAGTGATTGTGGATGTGGGACTACCCGGCAAACACTATCTGTTTGATAGGTGTCCTGACGTCATCGTTGACGTGGTTTTTCGCTAACTGGAACGCCATCTTTCGTGCAGAACATAATTGCATGGACATCTGTTGACGTTTCGTATGATTATACCGTGTATTAGACGCAATACGGGGAAATACCCCCCCCCCCCCCCCCCCCCCATGAACCATGGACCTTGCCGTTGGTGGGGAGGCTTGCGTGCCTCAGCGATACAGATGGCCGTACCGTAGGTGCAACCACAACGGAGGGGTATCTGTTGAGAGGCCAGACAAACATGTGGTTCCTGAAGAGGGGCAGCAGCCTTTTCAGTAGTTGCAGGGGCAACAGTCTGGATGATTGACTGATCTGGCCTTGTAACATTAACCAAAACGGCCATGCTGTGCTGGTACTGCGAACAGCTGAAAGCAAGGGGAAACTACAGCCGTAATTTCTCCCAAGGACATGCAGCTTTACTGTATGATTAAATGATGATGGCGTCCTCTTGGGTAAAATATTCCGGAGGTAAAATAGTCCCCCATTCGGATCTCCGGGTGGGGACTACTCAAGAGGACGTCCATATCAGGAGAAAGAAAACTGGCATTCTACGGATCGGAGCGTGGAATGTCAGATCCCTTAATCGGGCAGGTAGGTTAGAAAATTTAAAAAGGGAAATGGATAGGTCAAAGTAAGATATAGTGGGAATTAGTGAAGTTCGGTGGCAGGAGGAACAAGACTTTTGGTCAGGTGATTACAGGGTTATAAATACAAAATCAAATAGGGGTAATGCAGGAGTAGGTTTAATAATGAATAAAAAAATAGGAGTGCGGGTTAGCTACTACAAACAGCATAGTGAACGCATTATTGTGGCCAAGATAGACACAAAGCCCATGCCTACTACAGTAGTACAAGATTATATGCCAACTCGCTCTGCAGATGATGAAGAAATTGATGAAATGTATGACGAGATAAAAGAAATTATTCAGGTAGTGAAGGGAGACGAAAATTTAATAGTCATGGGTGACTGGAATTCGTCAGTAGGAAAAGGGAGAGAAGGAAACATAGTAGGTGAATATGGATTGGGGGGAAGAAATGAAAGAGGAAGCCGCCTTCTAGAATTTTGCACAGAGCATAACTTAATCATAGCTAACACTTGGTTCAAGAACAATGAAAGAAGGTTGTATACCTGGAAGAATCCTGGAGATACTAAAAGGTATCAGATAGATTACATAATGGTAAGACAGAGATTTAGGAAGCAGGTTTTAAATTGTAAGACATTTCCAGGGGCAGATGTGGATTCTGACCACAATCTATTGGTTATGAGCTGCAGATTGAAACTGAAGAAACTGCAAAAAGGCGGGAATTTAAGGAGATGGGACCTGGATAAACTGAAAGAACCAGAGGTTGTACAGAGTTTCAGGGAGCGCATAAGGGAACAATTGACAGCAATGGGGGAAATAAATACAGTAGAAGAAGAATGGGTAGCTCTGAGGGATGAAGTAGTGAAGGCAGCAGAGGATCAAGTAGGTAAAAAGACGAGGGCTAATGGAAATCCTTGGGTAACAGAAGAAATATTAAATTTAATTGATGAAAGGAGAAAATATAAAAATGCAGTAAATGAAGCAGGCAAAAAGGAATACAAACGTCTCAAAAATGAGATCGACAGGAAGTGCAAAATGGCTAAGCAGGGATGGCTAGAGGACAAATGTAAGGATGTAGAGGCTTGTCTCACTAGGGCTAAGATAGATACTGCCTACAGGAAAATTAAAGAGACCTTTGGAGAGAAGAGAACCACTTGTATGAATATCAAGAGCTCGGATGGCAACCCAGTTCTAAGCAAAGAAGCAAGGCAGAAATGTGGAAGGAGTATAAAGAGAGTTTATACAAGGGCGATATACTTGAGGACAATATTATGGAAATGGAAGAGGATGTAGATGAAGATGAAATGGGAGATAAGATACTGCGTGAAGAGTTTGACAGAGCACTGAAAGACCTGAGTCGAAACAAGGCCCCGGGAGTAGACAACATTCCATTAGAACTACTGATGGCCTTGGGAGAGCCAGTCATGACAAAACTCTACCATCTGGTGAGCAAGATGTATGAGACAGGCGAAATACCCACAGACTTCAAGAAGAATATAATAATTCCAATCCCAAAGAAAGCAGGTGTTGACAGATGTGAAAATTACCGAACTATCAGTTTAATAAGTCACAGCTGCAAAATACTAACGCGAATTCTTTACAGACGAATGGAAAAACTGGTAGAAGCGGACCTCGGGGAAGATCAGTTTGGATTCCGTAGAAATGTTGGAACACGTGAGGCAATACTAACCTTACGACTTATCTTAGAAGAAAGATTAAGAAAAGGCAAACCTACGTTTCTAGCATTTGTAGACTTAGAGAAAGCTTTTGACAACGTTAACTGGAATACTCTCTTTCAAATTCTGAAGGTGGCAGGGGTAAAATACAGGGAGCGAAAGGCTATTTACAATTTGTACAGAAACCAGATGGCAGTTATAAGAGTCGAGGGGCATGAAAGGGAAGCAGTGGTTGGGAAAGGAGTAAGACAGGGTTGTAGCCTCTCCCAGATGTTATTCAATCTGTATATTGAGCAAGCAGTAAAGGAAACAAAAGAAAAATTCGGAGTAGGTATTAAAATTCATGGAGAAGAAGTAAAAACTTTGAGGTTCGCCGATGACATTGTAATTCTGTCAGAGACAGCAAAGGACTTGGAAGAGCAGTTGAACGGAATGTACAGTGTCTTGAAAGGAGGATACAAGATGAGCATCAACAAAAGCAAAACGAGGATAATGGAATGTAGTCAAATTAAATCGGGTGATGCTGAGGGGATTAGATTAGGAAATGAGACACTTAAAGTAGTAAAGGAGTTTTGCTATTTAGGGAGTAAAATAACTGATGATGGTCGAAGTAGAGAGGATATAAAATGTAGACTGGCAATGGCAAGGAAATCGTTTCTGAAGAAGAGAAATTTGTTAACATCGAGTATAGATTTAAGTGTCAGGAAATCGTTTCTGAAAGTATTTGTATGGAGTGTAGCCATGTATGGAAGTGAAACATGGACGATAACCAGTTTGGACAAGAAGAGAATAGAAGCTTTCGAAATGTGGTGCTACAGAAGAATGCTGAAGATAAGGTGGGTAGATCATGTAACTAGTAAGGAGGTATTGAATAGGATTGGGGAGAAGAGAAGTTTGTGGCACAACTTGACTAGAAGAAGGGATCGGTCGGTAGGACATGTTTTGAGGCATCAAGGGATCACAAATTTAGCATTGGAGGGCAGCGTGGAGGGTAAAAATCGTAGAGGGAGACCAAGAGATCAATACACTAAGCAGATTCAGAAGGATGTAGATTGTAGTAGGTACTGGGAGATGAAGAAGCTTGCACAGGATAGAGTAGAATGGAGAGCTGCATCAAACCAGTCTCAGGACTGAAGACCACAACAACAACAACAACGGGGAAATAGCGGTTTGTTGCTTTAATTTTGGACACCAGTGCATAAGGGCAGCAGCGATGTTGGCCTGGGTGTCCATATGGTATGAAAGATGATGCATATGAACATGTGCTGATCAGTGGCAAGTCATTCGCGATCAAAGTGTTTAAAAGTTTTCAGACGATAAGTCCAGTGGTGCAAAATTTCTGCAGGGATTCGGAAACTTACAAAAGTTTTGACACTTGCACAAAAAAAAAAAAAGAAAAAAAAAGTGGTTCAAATGGCTCTGAGCAGTATGGGACTTAACATCTCTGGTCATCAGTCCCCTAGAACTTAGAACTACTTAAACCTAACTAACCTAAGCACATCACACACATCCATGCCCGAGGCAGGATTCGAACCTGCGACCGTAGCTGTCACGCGGTTCCAGAATGAAGCGCCTAGAACCGCACGGCCACACTGGCCGGCTGACACTTGCACACATGGACTTTAACTCCCAACAGTAGAATGGTTGTAGACTTCTGAAATTTCCCCTTAGCTTCATGGACTTTAATTCTGAACTGCGGTGTTGTGTTTAGAGACTTGTGAAATTTCAACACAGGTTCCTGGACGTAGAAAACACAACGGATTTTTGAACTTCAACAGCATCGCGGTGTGCCGGAGATAGTGCATTCTTAACCAAGCTAGTGATTCAATTTGTTGTTCTTACGGGGTCAGCCAACTTGTACATCCACATATCCTCTGTATCCCACTGACATTGCACGGCGTTGGGTACAAAATACTAATATCAACCGTTGTTGATTTCCATTTGCGCGAAGAATGAGGGGAGACGACTGTCTGCTTGCCTCCGTAAGTACACTGTACTCTGTTATTCTTATTGCTTCTAAGATAGATTTATCATGGAGGCAGAAGAAATGTTGCACAGTGAGTTTGAAATACCTATTCTCTCTACACCACTGTCGATCTATGTGGGGGCTACTTTGTGAACCACTAAAATGTCCTCCATTTCTTGTCCCATCTGCGAAAGGTGGACGAGCAGTATGACTATCTGTTAACCTTTATCGTTTGGTTATTTCGCGTGAAATATGTGCAAGACCGCCTATACAGTACTTTCTAGGGGAGTGTGGTGGTGCGGGGGGCGGGGGGTGGGGGTGGGGGGTGGGGATGGTAGGGGGGTTGCCGCTAGACCTGGAGGTATGGAGTACTTTTTAATACTTTGGAAGACGAATGGGACTTGTAAGCAGCCATAAAAAAATTCCAATTCCGATCCTATTAAAAACCTTCCTAATACCGACTTTCTTGCGAGAAAAACACCTAACACTATGAGGGTGAACATTAATAAAACTGACAAACCGCAGGAACTGATTCCTGACTGGAAATAGAGGAAAGAAAGGTAATATGAACATGTATCCGGAAATGGATAGTGTGCAAGAGAAAATAATCGTATATGAAAACGGTACAGAGCTGCATCGCATCCACGTCACAACAGATGTTCAAGGTGGACTCCATGAGAAGCAATGCACGCGGTCATACGTCGCATCATGGTTTCCCGCATTCTATTGAACGTACCAACATCTCTCTGAATAGCGTCACAGGCGATGTGAACACGCTGTTGAAGGACCTGCACGCCAGGAACTGGTTCAGTATACACAATGATTTCCAGATGCCCCCAGACGTAAAAATCCAGGGGTTTAAGTCTGGTGATCAAGCAGGCCTTGCTACGGGGCCTCCACATCCTATATAACGTCCAGGGAAGATGTTGTTGAGGTATTGGTGAACAGTAATGTGGAAGTCGGGTGGTGCTCCGTCATGCAGAAACCACATAAGCTGTCATTCTGCCAAAGGGTATTCTGCAGGGAGTCCAGGTATGTTCCTCTGTCGAGGTGTTGTGGAATAGTAAACGATCCAAGCATGTGGTCACCAAGAATCCTCCCCCCCCCCCCCCTCCACACACTGATGCTGAACCAACACTGACGAGTTGCCACAACTAATTCCTGGGAATTGTCTATAGACAAACAGATGACGATTGTGCAGTCTCATGATGCCAGTTCTGGTACAGGTTGCTTCGTCAGTAAAGAGAACTGATTACAGAAATCCAATAATTTTGATAGTTGGTGCAAAAATAATCGACAAAATTCTTCCCATAGGGGGAAATCCGCTGCTGAAAATCCTTGAACTCGTTATAGGTGATAGGGATGGTAGTCGAGAATTACTCCTGTCAAGCAGGATACACATAATCGTACTTTGGCTTACATAATGTTGGCAGGACACTTGCTTAGAACTGGTAGTAGGGTTCATCCGAATATCCTGTAGAAGCCAGTCATCCAAATCTGTGTATGCACATTCCCGCCTCCCTGCACGTTCGTCTGTCTGAAAGGACCCATGATCACACAAACGTCCAAAAATGGCTAGAAATGTTGTGTGACGTGGTTGGTGTCTGTGTGGGTACTTGTTTTGGTTTAACTGTGCTGCCTCTCGACCATTTCCTTCTGCTTGACCATACTCAAGCACCACCTCAGGTTGTTCCCAACATGAATACTGACCACTCTGCTGCTTACAGTATGTTACATCAATAACACAGCCTGCAGCACACAAGGAATACATGGTACGTGGTCACAGGAACTTTCATTTGTCAGCGCCATCTACCATGGCAACGATGCGTTTCTGGACACATGTTCATGTTGGGGAGATGTAACGACAGGCTGCTCTTGTGACTCATAGGATGTAGACTGAAAGTCTGCAGATGATGACTCATCGAATCCCATATGCTCTATGTTCGTGTTGGAGACGATGTTATCTGAATTCGGTGTCTGAGAAGAAACAAAGTGAGTTAGGCAGTTAGACAGAAGAATATATGTCACATTCTTATTTCAGGTGCCAACAAATCAAGAAGAAATGAAGTACACTGAACATGGATTCAGAACCAAAAGACATTTTGCTGAATGTTTAGGAACGTTAGACAGCAAACATGTCGTTATAAGAGCACTTCCAAATTTGGGATCGGGCTTTTTTATTTTAAATTATCAAACAGTATTATATTGTTGGCCTGGGTTGCCGACAATTACTGCTACATATACATACGTGGATGTGCATGCAATGGTAGGGCTTCAGACAGTGGGATGTTTCTTAGGTCAACTTTGTACGAAAAAATGGAAACAAACTCTCTGAATATACCATCAAATACAGTGGTAATAGTGCCTTGCCTCTCAAAACATATCTGCTGAAACCGTTTCCTAAAACTGCTGAAGAACAAGAGAAAAAATTATTAATTACGGCCTTTCCAGAGCAAGGAGGATGGTGGAAAGTGCATTTGGCATATTAATCATGAAGATCCGAATGTGTGAAAAACCAATACAAGCTAAACTTGGATTAGTAGACAAAATCGTGAAGGCAACGTGTGAGTTGCATAGCTGGTTGCGCAAAACAGATTCAGACTACATTACAACAAGGATTACAGATGGCAGTGTTGAAATTGTGGGCTTGGAGTTAAATCACAGAGCAAATGGTCTCCAAGACATCACACAACATTGAGTGAATAAGTATTGTTATCACGCTAATTGGGAAAGGGAACAATATGTAAACTACTTCAATGGCGCTGGTGCAATGCCATGGCAGAATTCATTGAAAGATCAATTTTCTCTCAGGTTCACTGATGTAAATACAGATTTTAAATAAATGATTACCATATTTGAAGTAGATCCACTTGTCAATTGGCCTCCCATTGCTTCTTGCATCAGATTAAACCAAGGCAAACATGGTAAGTAGCAATTGCCACAGCTTCCACTAGCCTATGAAGCCCTGATCTTCTTTGTCTCCTGATGATACGTAGATTTGATACTTTTTATTTTATTTTTAATGTTACTGACACTAACGTCGGATATGCCGAGTTGTTCCCACCATTTTTCGGCAGGCGGACTAACTAGCGTCACGATTTTTGTAAAGGTTCGAGCTAGTATCCCACAAATATAGATCAGTTTTATATTTTTTTAGTGAACTCAATAGTTTTGCGGTCTTTCCATCTGAATGGCCTGGCTTTTGCAGCTTGGGTGATCAAAACTTTCAAAGAAACATGAGTGCAAGTGGGGCTAGTCAATGCGAGTTCCGAAGCTGGGGTGAGCTACAAGCTTTCCCCTCCACCAGCTAATACCAAATGGTTCAAATGGCTCTGAGCACTATGGGACTTAACTTCTGAGGTCATTAGTCCCCTAGAACTTAGAACTACTTAAACCTAACTAATCTAAGGACATCACACACATCCATGCCCGAGGCAGGATTCGAACCTGCGACCGTAGCGGTCGCGCAGTTCCAGACTGTAGCTCCTAGAAGCGCTCGGCCACTTCGGCCGGCCAGCTAATACCTCCCTTCCTTCCCCACTACAGTTTACTCGCGCTGCATTATCAGAAAGAAGCCTTGCGAGTAGACAGCATACTGTTTCGCGCGTACACGTTGCGTTTTGGCGTGCTTTTTGCAGTATGGTGTCTATTCGTGCTATGAAAAAGGACTATGTAAGTAATTGTACGAGGCCGGCATCAGAATACTTTGTGGGATGCCTACATCAGGGGCAAGTATACATTCAGGGGCAAACCTACTATTCTCTTTTGATTTACGGGTCCTTAACCTAGTTTTCTACTAAGAGGATTATGACTCTGTGGGGATAATCTATGTTTTGATTGACAAGTCCTTATCCTATTGTTCGGTTAAGTGGTTTTCCAAGAAACCCACACTCCTCCTCCTCCCCTTCTCCCTCCTCCTCACCCACCCCTCTGTGAATTCCACTCCCTGATAAAAGCACACTTTTCATATCAATTTGATTGACTAATTAATTAAATTAATTAATCAATTAGCTCTTCCTCCTCTGGGAAACTTTCCAACCCTCCCCATCTCCCTGTCCACCTAGAAATTGGTGGGAAAAAGACTCTGTTGATTGGCCATTTGATGGGAAATCAATTGCTGTATAGGAATATTCTTTAAACAATTTAGACAATATGTGGAAAATTGTTTATTTAAACAATTTATGGGATACAAGGCAATGTATGGAATATAATTAATTTATTTATTAATTTATTTAAAGAATTTGGTGGGAAATCGGTCGCAGTATAAGGAATATTTTTAAAACAGTTTCTGTTGGACTAGGCAATGTGCAGAATATTGTTTATTTCAACAATTTATGGGGTGTGAGACGGCACATAGAATATTGTTTAAACAATGTAGAAAATGTCTGGAATATTGTTTGTTTAAACCATTTATAGGATACAAGACACGTTTGGAATGTAGTTTGCATATTTATTTAAAGAGTTTGTTGGGGAATTGACTGCACTGTATGGAATAATGTTTGTTTAAACAATTTATGGGACACGAGGTGATGTATAGAATATAGTTTATTTAAAGAATTTTTCAAGAAATCTATTATTGCAGTGTGTGGAATATTTAAGCAGTTGAGGCGCTTTTTCATTCCGAAAAAATCAAATGGCTCCGAGCACTATGGGACTTAACATCTGAAGTCATCAGTCCCCTAGAACTCAGAACTACTTAAACCTAACTAACCTAAGGACATCACGCACATCCATGCCCGAGGCAGGATTCGAACCTGCGACCTTAGCGGTCCGTAGTTCCAGACTGAAGCACCTACAACCACTCAGTCACACCGGCCAGCTTTTCATTCCGATCGTCTACGTGAAACACATAATTACACTGTCACAGACTGCTTACAAATGTTTGAAAAGGTCTCTCACTTCTCGCTGTCTGCACAGCCTGCTCAGAGTCAGTGTATGCCAAAGGGACTTACAAATGCCAGCGGACCTGCAGCACCCCTGTCGGCTGCTCCACAGCTAAGTGAAGTACCACACTAATCCCCAAACAGAAGCGTCAAGTGGTAGCAAGCCTTTGACATTGATACTTGAGGATTTCCTGTTGCAACATATACTATCTCTCTACAGTGGCCACTTCATGTCCTGTGTCACTGCTGGGCCTGCTCGCACCATTGGTTGTAGTTAGACCAGACCATAAACAAAGCACCATTTACCTGGTAAACTCCCAGCTGTGGATGTCTTGGAAATATTCACTCACTCTCTCAGATTGACTGACTAATTAATTAAATCGATACACTTTATGTGGGACAGTTTTTCATTGCTTCCTGTTGTGGGTACTAGGATTGGAATATTTTGTGGGATTCGATCCTGCGACCACACGGTTTCCAAACCCTAATGGCCTTTTTTCCCCTTGCCTTCTATTTGTCAATACTGGCGAGGGTCATTTGGTAATAAGTCCACTACGCTGGAAGTAGCGGAAAATTTCAAATTTCAGCTCAGTTGCATGCTATGTCCTTAAACAATTTGCGGGAGAGGCTGGAAAGATGCATGCTTGCGATACGACTATCGGAAACAATAAATTGATCAGCCGGGAAATTGATGTCGCGATTGCGTTTATAAGCACTATAGAATTCCTAAACTGATTCTCCCCGCTACATTTGGAAGGAGGAAGAAAGATCTACCACTTGATGGACTAGTAACAACAAAAAGTACCAATGCAAGACAGAGTGCACTGTGATGTATTGAGAAGCACTAAACACAACACATTTAAACCAGGATCCCTTCTATAGCAGTAGTTGTCATGGCTAGATATCAGAGATCGCTAAGGCACTTACACATACTGCACACTCATATCCCGAGGTCCACATGCAGCGTGCCAATCCCCTCATACCTCGCCACACCAATGCTCAGAGGTCAGTGAAAACTAGCGCTACAGCTGCAGCCGTAGTCGAGTGTATGCCAGAGTGCACCATCCCTGGTCATGGAGGGCATCAGGGATGATAGGAGTGGTAGGAATTCGGAAGTCATCACAACGTCATGGCGCAAAGACGTAGCATTTCGAATCTCCTCTCATGCAACACACATCACCACTCCTGTCCCCGGCTCACCCAGCGCACAGATCTCTTCGCTAGCCCCCACTACTGCAGACAAGACAAGACAGGCCTGCGCATTCTCTGTACGTAACTGCCTATCACAGGATGAACTAATTCATTATTTCCGATTGACGGATCCTCGTGACCACACTTGCAGCAAGCTATGGTGCACTGCATAACAAGGAGAGATCTTATACTCTAAAACTTTATCCTAAGAATGCGAGAATGCTCTGTGATATCCATCTTAATTGGGAAAAATGGGCAATTGTAATCGTAAGTTACGCACGTGATCAAAGTGCTAGAAATATGTAGATCAGTATAGTCTGTTATACATATGTTCAAGAATTAACAATGAATGGGCGGACTGCTCATTCATCTATCTACATTCGAAATTTAGTATATGGTACTCACAAATTAGTGGAAGGGTGACATAGTTATGATACAGAAACTGGGAAACATCCTGCTGCATCATTGGTCAGTGGTGAAATAACGGAAAAATTGGTAAACTGCTGAAATTGATGGCACTATCAACTGTGGTGCTTATTACAGTACATTGATGGTATCTTTTCCATCCCATCCATCCACTGGTGCGCTGTTGATTACACGTAATAACTGACTGACACTACTTGTTTGAGATGTAGAGAGAGTGTTGGTAGGAGGAACACCCTCCAGAGGTGACAGCAATATGAGGGATCAATCGAAACAGAACATCTAAACATCTGATACTGAAAGATGACTTAAAATGTAGACAGTTCTTTGGATATGCCTCACAATGCCTCAAAACTCTTCCAGTTCCCATATGTCATGATGTCTTCTGCATTTTTTTGTCAATAAGAAACACTGACTCTGTCTTTTATTTCAATCATCCTGTAAGTGTTGTGGAAGCAGCAGCAGCATAATTTACACCATGCAATGTTCAGTTTTGCGTGGGAGCAAATGGATCGAGATGTGTTATTGTAGGTTTAGCACCTGACGCAGACCTGGAAGTTGTGGTGGAAAAAACAAAGTGATGGTGCTGTGTGTAGTTGTGGTCATACGCTGCTTGGAAGTGTTACAGCAGAAAAAACAATGTAATAAACAACAATGAAGGGACGTCTTGTGACTGATAGTCTGTGGGATATGGTCCTCCTACAGTACAGGTGACAAAACTTTTCACTGGTATGTGGAAACGAGTTCGATCATGAGCCACCTGCCCTAAGGAACCAACAACTGTAATTTTTGTAGGATCGCCACACATGCTCCATGCTAGAACGTAGACAGTATATGTTTTCGATATATCAGAAGACAGGGACATGGTAATCTCTTATCCAGTGATGTTAGTGGAGTTTTTCTAGTTCATGGTTTTCCTGTGTTGGACGGTGGATAGTAACAAGGAGGGAGAGAATGTTTAGGTGACAGACATGAATGCACCCTGAGGGACAGAGATCTCCTATGGACTGCAGTACCTGTGTGTGGTTTGGAGACATGCCGCAATGCAGTGCCAAAATCCTCCTCGTCCTTCTTCTAGTTCCTGTATGATGTGGAGTCTTCCTAATTTCTCTAATAAGAAACACCAACAACATGCTCATACAGTCTTTTCCACTACCTTTTGTTGGATGAGAATGCTTCGTTTGGCACTAGCCTTACACATTGTACGTGGTTGGCTGAGCTATGACAACATGTTCCCATTTCCACTGGGTGGCCAAAACAGAGCCCTGTCGCATTAACTCAGCTTACCCTGTTTCTCCACGAGATGCAGAACTTCTTAGATATATCGCTCTCTGGCTTCCATTTAGTTCTGACTTACATTGGAATGGTCACATGGACAACGGTGCAGGAGGGCGGGTCAGAGACTGAGGAGCAGTTACAAGATGCAGACGGACTGTCTAAAAAATCAGGTTGGGGTTTTTGCTGTATAGGATCCTTAGCAGATAGGTTCGAGAAAGGTGACTCGTTTCGAGATATGAGATTGGTACAAATATGATTCACCAGTGGTTGCAATCAATAAAAGATATCTCCATAGGACTCAATGCAAGTATGTGGTTGAATGGATAGATTTGATTCCAAATTGCAGACAGCATTTCTACCAGAAAACGTAACACTATCAGCAACTCTTGTGTGTGCCCATTGAACCAAGACTGCTTTTTATGCAGAGTGACGGTAACATAGTCATTGTGATCGTGATTTAATAGCGCAGTCCTTATGCGAAATTCATGTTGACAACTGTAGAATCCTCCCGCAGTCAGCTTCAAATGTCAGTTCTCAATAGCGTTCCTCGAAAGGAAAATCGTCTTACCTCCAGGGGTCCGATTTGAGCTATCTGGCGAGTGCAATTCGACTGCAGAAACGAAATTAGTCCCCATGCAAAATGACTGTCATGATCTTTCTATGTAGTTTATTAATCTGATATCAATGACGAACCGTCTGGAAGGTGGAAGTGATGAGTATGGTACGAAGGATATGAATCTAAACTTGGAGGGGTAATCAGGCACTTTTCATCGTTATGGTGATATCTTTTAACGAGATTTCAATCTCCTGCCTACACATGGAGAGATGACTATTGTAATAAATTCTGATGTATTACCAAATTTACAAAGTGATATGTAGTATAAACCTGATATTTACAACTTCTCTGTGCTGTTACCTTATGAGACTTTGTATGTGGTTAGGCATTCAGCTACGTCAAGGGAGTTCGAAAGTGAGGAGGCGTACTGTGCCAGTGGGGAAGGTACGTCTTAGCACTCCATCATGAGCCAAAAATGAGTTTAATATTCTAGTCATGTGATGCACGACGTAATAGGTATTAGGCTGATTAATACAGATTTATTTCTAGCTGATGAGAAAATACTTAGAGGAAATGTAGCCTTGTGCCATATTGTTACAGGATTTTCGCAACAAGTAACGATACTTGAGCGATGTGAAAAAGTGTGTATGCCCCGATTTATTCCGTGTACGAAAATAATTTGTATAAAAAGGAGAAACCTACATTTTGCATGAGAAATTCGAGTGTATGGTCAGCAATATCGCTGTCTCAGATTGGATAAAGTGGATGTGTTAAACTGGAGGGGTCTATGTCTGGATGGAAATGAATACAACTACTGTATACATCCAAGCTGGAGTTGCTTGTTTCGCAGTTCACTGTGGATGGCTTCAAGAGTGGGCACGAGGAGCTGGCAACCAGATGTAATGGATTAGTTCATCCTGTGATGACCAGTTAGGTACAGACCTGACTGCTCTTGTCTGCATTAGTGGGAGCTAGTGAAGTGACCAGTGTGCTGGGTGAGTGTGGATAGAAGTGAGCATGTGTATTGCATGAGAGGACACTCAAAATGACAGGTTTTTGCAATGGACGTATTGATAACACCTGAATTCCTACCACTCCATTCATCCCTAATGTCTTCATGGCCAGAGGTGGTGTAATCTGGCATACACAAGAGTCCATGACTGTGGGTGCAGCAGTGGCGGTAGTTTTCACTAACCTCTAAGAGTTGGCGCTAGCAGTGTATGAGGTGATTGGCGACACTGTGTGTGGACTTCAGGACATGAGCACGCAGGATGTGCAAATTTTTCAGCCATCTCTAACATCTAGCCATGACAACTACTGGTACAGACTGGATTGTGGTTTAAGTACGTTATTTTTAGTGCTTCTCAATAGATCGCAGTAGACTCTCTCTTGCAGTGGTATTTGATGTTGTCTCTTTACTATCATGCAGTAGGGCTTTCCTCCTTCCGAATGTAGAGGAGAGAACCAATTTAGGAATTCTAAAGCGCATTAAAACACAATCGCGATGTCAAATTCCGATTGACAGCGATCTTTGACATGTAGCCTGACAACTTATTACTAGGGATTGACCACAGTTTAAGTGTTTTGTTTTTAGTGCTTCTCAATACATCACAGTGGACTCTGTTTTGCATAGGTATTTGTTGTTGTTAGTATCCCATCAAGTAATAAACCCTTCTTCCTCCTTCCAAATGTAGCAGAGAGAACCAGTTCAGCAATGCTATATTGCTTGAAAAACCCAATCACGACATTAAATTATTGATTGATCAATTTACTGTTTCTGATAGTTATATTGTGAGCATGCGTGTCCAGTCCCCCAAATTGTTTAAGGACAATTTTCAACTACCTCCATCAGTATCCACAGATCAAAGCAAGGGAAAACAAATCCAGTAGGGTTTGGAACTTGGTGGGTTGCAGGATGAAATCTCACCAAATATTCCAACCCTAGTATCCATCAATAGGAAGCAACTAAAAACTGTCCTGCACAAAGTGTATCGATTTAATTAATTAGTCAATCAATTTGATAGCGTGAGGGAATATTTCCAAGATATCCACAGCTGGGAGTTTACTAGATAAACGCTGCTTTGTTTATGGTTCAGTCCGACTGCAACTGGTGGTGTGTGCAGGTCTGACAGTGGCACGTGACGTGATGTGGCCCCCTGTGAAAGAGCACGTGTTTCGACAAAAATTTCTGAAGTATCAGTGGCAAAGGGTTGCCACCGCGTGACACTTTTGTTTTGGGGTTAGCACAGTACTTCACTTAGCTGTGGAGCAGCCAACAGTGTTGCGGCGAGCCCCGAATCTGGGCACCTTGTGCAGATGCCGAGACATGTGAGAGTTTTTCAGAAATGTTTAAGCACTCTTTAACAGTGTAATTACGTGTTTCTATATGCAATAGGAATGAAAAAAAGCTGCAGTTATTTAAATATTCCACACACTGCAATCGATTTCTTGACAGATTCTTTAAATAAACTATATCCCATACATCAGCTTGTGTCCCGTAAATTGTTTAAATAAACAGTATCTCATTCACTGCAGTAAATTTCCAGACAAATTCTGTAAATAAGTGAATAAACTATCCATCAACTGTCTAAATTTTTTAAACAGTTTTTCAGGCACTTCAAGCGATTTCCCGCTAAAATCTTCACATAAATAAATAATTATATTTCATATCCCATCTCATATGCAACAAATATTTTAAATAAGTAATATTCTGCACAGTACCTTGTCTACCAGATATTGTTTAATCAATATTCCATATGTTGCAATCGATTTCAAAGCAAATTCTTTAAGTAAAGTAGTAAGTGAATAAACTATATTCTATAAATTCCCTTGTATCCCATAAATTGTTTAAATAAACAATTTTCCACATACTGTCTAAATTGTTCTAACCAAATTCCATACACGGCAAATGGCCAATCAACTGAGTGTTTTTCCTGCCAATTTCCACGTGGGGGAGGGGAGGTAGAGGGCTTGGGGATTCCCAGAGGGAGAGGAGTTAATTAAGTAATCGATTTAATTAATTAGTCAATCAAATTGATGTGTGCTTGTATTGTGGAGGGGATTTCCCATATTAGTGGAGGAGGAGGAGCAGGAAGGGGAGGAGAAGGGGTGGGGGTTTCTTGAAAAGCCACTTAACTGAACAATGGGTTAAGGATCCATCAACCAAAAGGATGGATTATCGCCAGTGGGTCATAAACCTCTTAGCAGAACGATGGGTTAAGTATCTCTCAATCAAAAGAGAACAATAGGTTTGCCCCTGAATGTATACTTGCCCTTGATGTAAACAACCTGTAATGTGTGCTGATGCTGGCCTTGTTCCACTACTCGTGTACATCCGCCCTCAGGTTTTTCGTTATTTCCCTAAATCACTCCAGTGAAACACAAGGATGGTTCCGTTGAAGGAGCAAGTCCGATTTCCTTCCCCATCCTTGACTCCTTCCGAGTGTGTGCTTCGTTTCCAAAGACGTCGATGCTGACAGGCCATTAAACCTCATCGTCCTTCCTTCCTTCGTGCTTATTCAACAGCAGGAGCAACCGGATAGCTCACGGCAACTCATGCTGTGGTTACAGCGGCACCGATATCAGTGGCTTCCGCTGACGTCCGACATCGACCGAAGACGGCCGATCATTTCAAAACAGTACTTCACTACTTTCGCGTTCACAATGTAGCCGATTTCATCGCTCGAACGTACAGATTTCGGACGACAATGAGATTCAAATCAGTTAAATTCGAATCAGTTGGTATTCTTCGCTCATAATAGCGGACACGAGGCGGAACTTGGATAGTGAGAGACTGATAAGCTTAGCCAATTAGGATTTTGCGGCATCCTGAGGATGAAAAATATCATAATCAGGATAATTTTGGAATCTATTGTCTTAAATCGCAAGTTTATTGGAATCCGCAAGTTGGCAAAATATTCATCGGACATTTAAGGTATAGACGATAAACTTGGAAAATAATTTGTTAAAGTGACAAGGATGGCGTATCTTAGCGTAAAGTTACTGTAGGAAATCTTTTTGGGCTGTGTTAGGTGGACATTAGTTGACAAATTGACCGAATATACACCGAAATGCGGGGAAATTGAGGAAGTACTTGCGCGTCTTCTACTTGGCGCAGAACAATTTATATATGGGAACAAGCATTCAACAGCAAGAGGTATCCGAGAAAACATCGACATGAAAGCGAAGGGCAGCGGGGAAACAGTCACTTTTTTTCCATCAAGGCAGCATTCTACTGCATGTCTATTGATGTAACAGTGATACGCGCGAGTTGACTACTGTATTTGACGCTTTTCAGGAATATAGAGAACCATCTGCCTCTAAACTCACTTGCATCTGCATTAAAGGACGACATAGAGTGAATGGATTGGTCGGTTGAGATGGGGTTGTAACGAGGTGCGATTTAATGGTAGACTGATGATATATTCTACAGAGAGAGAGAGAGAGAGAGAGAGAGAGAGAGAGAGAGAGAGAGGGTAAGTTGCTGCAAGTCATTTGACAATTTTTTTGCTGATGTTCCGTCAGGATGCATCAGATGTGTGTCATATAGCCTGCGTTCGACTCGTATACAACCGCTTGTTCTGTGTGGGTCTTAGAGCAGTGTCTACTTGCGATCGTTAACAGTAAACCTCTCGCTCATCAGAGGACTTCCATCTCACGTGTGATGAAATGTGACACATTCCTCTAAATGAACGAAGATTTATGCGATGTACTCCATTCCCCTGTCGCATGTTAAGTGTAAAATCGATACTTTAGTTGTTGGTTGTTGGTATGTTTAAGGGGGACTAAACAGGATACTTTAGTCTCATAACTAAGTTAGCGATAGGCATTTGAGAGACACTGCAATCCCCGTGTATACACCTGCTTGACAGATGTGCTGTTTACAGAGTTAGTGGCGGCAAGACTTGTAATTTCACATGCTGGATACCGCTGCTGTGTGTTTATCTGTTTCGTTGTAAGAGGTATTCTCAGTTATTAACGATCATTTTATATAGAACTGATGTGGGCATAGTATAATTTCTGAACCGTGATCGGATGTGGACAGTGGCCGGTATACATCTCTGGAAAGCTATATCGTCCATGTATCACAAAGAGCCAGTGTTTTACAGTTTGTTACCATAGTTTAACGTAGAGAAACCTGCAAGAACGATGTATGTCATGCGCTGGAAATATATTTCTTACATTGGAATATTAATAGCGCTGCATTCCACATGACTGATAGGTAGGAAACTCAAGCGATCTAACATTATAGCATGTTTTAAGCGTGGAATGTTGTAGTCTTAGGAGTGCAGGTGCTTATGTTCTCTCTTACCAATACCTCCCCGGTACTGATCCTGGACTCTAGAACCATACTTTAGAGTTGATAGCGTAGTTCTTTTACGTAAAATTCTTCGAACTCCATCTGTCTGGAGCTCCAACATGAATAAAAATCACCTGTTTCTTGTTCTTCTTAACCCTGTGCTATTTCATCACAACACTTTCAAACCTGTTACTATACACTGATAAGGGGTGCTAACCTCCTCGACATGGGTGCATTTGGGGAAATCTTGTGCACTTGTATGGGTGAGGACTCGGCAAGCTCCATTCATTCACAAGATGTGGAATGTAGCGGTCTCTTTCTGGTCAGCTACAGATTAAATTGGTAATGGTGCTGCAGGGTGGGTTGGTCAAAGACAATTCGGGGAGGTATTTCAGTCTCTAATTTTATTCTAAGACTGTAAGAATGCTCTATGACTCCCATCTGCTTAGAGCTAGATCGTAGATTATGCACTATGCTCGAGGTGTTAGAAATATGTAGAGCACTGTCTGGTATGCTTTGATGATTTATGTGTTCGAGAATTAACAATGAATGGACATACTGCACAGTCATCTATCTACATTTGCAATGATACTAGCAAAGTAGAGAAGGGGCAGTTTAGCTATGATACTGAAATTGGGGAAACACGCTGTCACGTCATTGGCCGTTGTTGAAATTACTGTAAAACTGCTAAAATTGTTTGCGCTATCAACTGTGATGCTTATTATTACAGTACATCGGCGCTGTCTTTTCCATCGCATTCATCCACTGACAGCCTATTGGTTGGCACATGATGATTGACTGACAACTTATGTTTGAGTTGGGGAAAGAGTTTTGTGGATGGGTGACACATTCTGGGGGTTGCTAGCACTGAAACAGTGGTCACGTACATGGGTACAGTATGAGGAATCAGTCGAAATGGAAGGCAGAGCCATCAAATATTCTGTCACTGTGACAGATGAGTTTAAATGTAGAGGTAGCCCAGTTGACCTATCTTCCCTCCGAAAATCAAACTTTCTGCCAGGGGGGGGGGGGGCGCTTGGCAGGGGGGGGGGGATGGCACTTTCCCGCCATCTTGGGTAATAGTACTTGCGTCATCAGCTGACGTCACAGCAGCCATCTTGAATGACGTCAATCGCATCACAGTGCAACATCTTGGATAACTGTACTTTGGGGTGATGTCGTTGTCTGTGAGAGGCCTTGGATCAGAACGTCTTAAAGTCAGTATAGAACCTGACACAGACCTCAGAGTCGTGGTATAAAAATTAAATGTTTGGCAGTGTACAAAGCATGTTAGAAAATAATGTTTCAAACAATGAGACAGGGCCACAGACGGGGGCATCTGTTGCGACTTACAGTATAGTCCACGGGATACAACCATCCTCCTAGAGTACAGATGATGGAACTCTAAACTTGTCTGTGCAGTTGATGTATATTTAATAGGATCGTCACAGGTGCTCGATCCTGCATGCATCAAGTATTTGGTTCCGCTATATGTAAGGAGAGAGGTGTGTTAAAATCTTATCTAGTTCTGTATCAGATGAAGTTAGTTGAGCTTTTATAGTTCATAATTTTTCTCTGATGGATGGAGCAGAATAACGATAGCATGTTGGGGAGATAGATGCGAATGGACGTGGATCTGTGGTATCTGTATCTAGTTTGGGGACGTGCCACAATGCACCCATTTCCACTGAATGGTCAGAACACAGCCTGTCGCACTAACTCAGGTCGCTCTGTTTCTACACAGGTTGCATGAGGTGGTGGCTATGATGTTCTCTGACTTCTACCCGGTTCCGACTTAAACTGGAACGATCACATGCACAAAGCTGCGGAAATGGCAGCAGATGCAGGATGTGTAGGGACTGACAAAAACCACGTTGAAATTTTACTGTAGCAGACAGGTTCGTGAAAAGTGACTCATTTCGAGATATGAGAGTGCCACAAATATGATTCACTTGTAGCTGTAATTATTAAATGACTTCTCCATAGGATCGAACGCAGGTATGTGGTTGAATGGAAAGACTTGATTGCAAATCCCAGACAGCATTTTCTAGCGGATAGCGCAGCATTAGAAATCTGAAAAATTAGTCCACATTTCTTACGATCTCAATCAGCACACCACCTATTGTTTGTGATTCTTCTCAATCAACCACCGTCTATAGCCCAGTGGATATATCACCAAACATCTGATATGGGATCGAGACAGAATGCGTTACAAATACTGTAGAAATATTTAGCTGCAGTGGCGTTAGGGATTCGCAAATACCGGTTTCATATCAGGTTCCTTAGCCAAATCACTGATTACATTGGGTAATTTTATTATGAGGTTGCACTATCGATCATGTGTAAGCGCCCTGTTGGTCTGACACTATATACTCCAGTGATTGCCATCATGGTATTTGTCTGGACAAAGGACCACCTCATTCAGAGATAACCTAGGACGATATAGCTTTTAACATGGATACTTGTATGCACCTGTAGAACCAATACCCCTTGTGGACAGTAATACACAGTAGTTATTGGGATCGGGTTTTTTAACATCTGGCGGTTTGTAAGACGATTAAACCTCTCATTCTAAGACAGAGTGGTAGCACTCACAAGAAAACCTTTTGAGACATGTCCACCCAGGACTAATTTTCTCTCAGTATTGTTTCATATCGCCAGCGATCAGTTATTGATGAAGTATTATACTTAGTAGTAGGGTGTGTGTGATAGGTTCGCATTTGAGCATCAGGCTTATAAAGTATGTGATTTTGTTCCAACATGTGCATAGGAAATGACTATGACCAGTCGCAATGAAGGTATGGATTTGACGTGGAGTACTGTGACAGCAAGGGAAGAGTATGTCAAGTCATAAGAATGGGTACCGATATTTCTATTTCCAGAGCCACAGCCGTCAGCAGGGTGTATTTCCGATACTTTGCTCACTGTCTAGTGTCATTCAAGTGAGACCACAATGGTAACATTTAGTTGTAAGTACAGGGATAAAATATATATGTGAACAATTTCGTAGAATCATTCTGTCTATGTGTGCTTGGCCTGCAGTGCTGGTGACCCGTGCAGGAATGACTAACGTTTCCCATTAATGGCAGGAGCTGTCCGAATGCAAAGACCTGTTGGAATGCAGGAATGTAGATGAGTTAACTTTGTCGTCCTCTAGAGGGCAGAATAGCGAACTGATACTTAGTATGTGTTGGGCAGCTTTTGTGATCGCGTGGAAACTTGAGAAGATTGAATAGGGACGTGTGTTTGCGCTGGACCGTTATTCCCTCCCATGTAAATTGTTCAGTTGGCTGCTTCTGCACATTTCGCGCCTTTATTTATTTGAGGGAACATGGATTGTGGTCTGTGCATCTAGCAGGTGAAAGACATGTTTGCTGGTTCTTGAGACATGAGAAAGACGTTAGTTGACTTTGTAAATTATAGAGATGATTTGGAATCTGTTACATCACAGACATCGATATTCGCGAGTGGAAATATGTTTCCTCTATTTGTTTCGAGTTTTCACGTAAAGATCTTTGCAGACGGGATAAGTGCTTAAGTTTTGGGTTTGTAGAGAAATAATTTCCAGTCTATATCTTCAGAATTATGTTGCGTGAGCGATCGATAGGCTACTGTTGTGTGCTTAATATCGAGAAGTACCGCTAAAATGGTATAATATCATGGCAAACCATGCAAAAATACATTTGTTCTTGTAATCCCAGAGTCTGGAGATGGATGTAGAAAAGCAAGCAGATCCGGACCAGAAACAGTAACGCGTTTGTGCCAAGGAGGAACGAGTCCGAATTTGTAGAACAGTTCTGAGAGTGACTTCAGTCTGCTGAGGGCGCTCTAGTCACCCATTGGGAGTGGATGACCGCCATACCTCGCAGGGAAATATCTAGTGCTGTGAGGAGTATATACGGCGCTGTCTGTCTTCATGGTATATGTACGGATGATGTAAAAGGGATGATTTTGTATGGTGCAGAATACGAATTGTATGTTTACCTCATTGACACAATTGGATATCGGTTTTGCGCTCTAATATTCAAGCTCCTGTCGTCAGTGGGAGAGCAGTCTAATTCAGTAACAACTTTCCGTATTTGACGATTGTAGGGCATTTTGCAGGGCTTAATTGTCGATGCAATACGGTGATCTGTACAAAATGCAATCATATTGCTCTATTAATTCACAAGACATCCTTTATGCTGGGACATAGGAGTGTCTACAAACTGATTTGAACAAGAATGGAGGTAATGTATGTATGGAAAGTTCTGAGAAAGCAAATGTTCAAAGACAAGTTGAAGCAGACCACCCATCTCTGGCAGGGACGCCGTCACTCATCCTCCACTGTGCCATTAGGACATCCCCAGACCTGTAACTGTAGGATACAGAAAATTCAGGACAGTTTTCTCTTCTGTATGACAGTGCTTCGAGTTCTGTTTGTGTAATTGGTCTGACTTCCCCTGTTTGTGCTTAGACAGTGAACTCTTTCCAAACAACAAGAATGCTTTTATGATTAATGGTGTTTTTGCATTAGTGCACAGGCTTTTTAGCGGTGTGAACGTTTAACGTTTCTGAGACAGCAAGACAAACATTTTGTCATGAAGCGTTAGCTGTGGTGGGTACTCGTGCACGCTAGACACAGCTCGCGAGTTCTGTTAGGATCGCAAGGGATGATGTACCTTGTGCTATTCTGGGAGCACTGGGGCATCTATCTTGGAGCTAGTCCTGCACTGCAGCTATGCATCATCACAGCAGCAATGGTACCTAGTTGAATACATGTTTCGACAGGAATTTCTCGGGTGTCATGTATGAAAGAGATGTCACCGCCTCATCCTTGTGGGACTCGAACTGACACCTACGTGTCGCTTGGCAGCTGACGGCGGCTACGTCAGGCGTCGAGTGGAGGGGGATGTGTTTTTCATTAGCGATCTTCTGTTTAAATTGTATTCCATCGAATTCACCGACAAATAGGATGCTGCAAATTTAGAAAAACTACCCATACATGTGAAGAAAACCGATTTAATTAATTTGCATACCTTTTTTTATATCAATGTGGTGTTAACAGTGCAATAGTTAAGGGGAGAGTGTATGTGAGCGGGTGACGTGGAGCAGAACAGCAGGTTAACTGCAGAATAATAGGTTAATGTGCATAATTTTTAAGTAAAACACAGTACAATAGTTTAAGGGGTAGGGTGACAAAGAAGAATGGACCAGAAGTGGCATTCATGTCAAAAGCATGTGAAATTCGAAAAGTGTACTAGGAAATGGTGGGAGCACATAACTTATTACTTAATTTGGTATCAAAATCGGTAGAATAGTTTAAGGAAATGGGGGTGACATGGAAAACCACTTGACGGAACAATGGGTTAAGTCTTGACAAAGGGCCAAACATTAGATTAAGACACCCAGAGTACAGTGCCAAATATTAGGTTATGCAACTTGTTTGCTCCATGTAATTACTTCTTACAAGACCAACATATTTCCAAACAGCAGAGAATGATGAGCAAGAGAAATCCAACCCCCACAAAAATACACAATATCCCCTTGGATTTCCTGTTATGAGACCCATCCTCTCAACCACCAGACCACCATCTTGTATTAAGTCACGGAATGGATGACAGTGCCCTCTGGTGATGGTACTGTGTACTAGATCAGTTGGACTCCGGAGCCCATGGCGACCACACTATTTCCTGCCATTTTACCCGCTATCTTGGATTACGTCATGGAACGGATCACAGCGTCCTCTGGTGGCAGTACTTGTACTCGGTCAGTTGGGTTCCAGGCCTCATGGTTAACACACTGTATGGATGTACTGCCGCTAATTGTTTAAATAAGTAGTGCATGCAAAATAATAAAGACTTACATCCAGCACAGGTCGAGTTCTCTTCCCACCATTTCCTAGGAAGAGATGGCAGTCGGATGACTTAGGTTAGTGGAGGTAGCCCAAGAGACCTATCTTCCCACCATTTTCTTAAGTTAGTAGAGGTTGCATTGTCCCAATGGAATTTGAACTTCCCACCAGGCGGACGTGGAGGGGGGCATAGCACTTTCCCACCAGAGAGGTTAATTAATTGATCAACTTAATTCAGTAGTCCATCAAATTGATAAGAGTTAGAGAGGGGCCTATTTCAATAACTCAGACCTGAAGGTGTACCTGTAGCAGCAAGAAGGGAGGGGGTTGGGGGAGGAGGAGGTGGTGGGGGGGGACATTAGGTTATGTGCCTATCAATCAAAAGGAAATGGGGCTGACATGGAAAAGCACTTAAGAGAACAATAGGTTAACGCAGACCTGAAAGTGTACCTGTAGCAGGGAGGGGTGGCGTTTTCCTGAGGGGGGGGGGAGGAGTGGGAAGGGATGGGGGAACAACAGGTTACATGTGGTGTCATGGAAAACCACTTAACAGAACCACAGGTTAAGGACCTGTCAATCAAAGGAGAGTGCATACCTGCCCCTGATGTAGGCAACCCGCACTAACAGAATGGGGTCATTCTCTCCTAGCTCTACTACTGTTGCCGTCTGATGATGTTCCATATATGCTCAACTAGAGACAGTTCTGGTGATCGAGCAAGCCAACACAATATGTCGACGCTCTGTAGAGCATACTGGCTTTACAACAGCAGTATGTAGTCGAGCGTTATCCTGTTGAAAAACGCCCTTGGAATGTTGTTTATAAAAGGCAGCACAACAGGTCGAATCACCAGACTGACTTACAGATTTCCAGTAAGGATGCGTGGGATAACCACAACAATGCTTCTGCTGTCGTACAAAATAGCGCCTCAGACAATAAATCCAGGTGTAGGTCCAGTGTGTCTAGCATGCAGACAGGTTGGCCTCCTCCTGAGCAACACATGGCCATCACTGGCACTGAGGCAGAACCAAATTTCATCAGAAAACACAACAGATGTCCACCCTGCTCACCAATGACCTCTCTACTGACACCACTGATGTCGCAAATGGCGGTGGTTTGCGGTCAATGGAATGCACGCTACAGGACATATGGTTCAGCACTGTCCTTGAAGTAACCAATATGTAACATTTCGTTGTGTCACTGTGGTGCCAATTGTTGCATAGATTGATGCTGCAGGTGTACGATACCCCTGAGCCATACGCCAAAAACAATGATCTACTTCCCTCTGGCCACGCGACCATCCGGAGCCCGTTCTTCTCGCAATTGTACATTCTCATGAACACCGCTACCAGCAATCGTGTACTGTAGGTACATTCCTGCCAAGTCTTTCTACAGTATCGCCAAAGGAACACCCAGTTTCTCGTAGCCCTGTTATGCGACCTTTTTCAAATTCAGTGAGGTCTGATAGTGGCATCTTTGTCGCCTTAAAGGCATTCTTTGGCTAACATCAACTCACGAAGTCCAATCTCAAACGTAACTAACGTTCACGACCATTACAATGTGTGTTTAAAGCAAACCTGATTTGGACCCACACAGTGGCGCTACTAGTGCCACTTTTAAGCGACTGGCATAGAATTTGCACAGACATAATCTTTCAAATGCAGAAGCACGCCGTTCAACTTCCGTTTATGTCGCACAACTCCTCCTACGTGTTGCAATTTTTTTCCGTTAGTGTATCTTTCAATTTAACTACGTGGTAACAAGGCCGTGTGTAATGTCATTTAGATGATTGGCGGGAGGGGAGGAAGTCCGGACCCCCCACCCCTCTACCTACGTCTTTGGATCGTTCTTCTGAAGGTTGCCCACAGTTTGTACCTTCCCTGCAATGTGTGATGAGATCTGACTGCCTTATTTTACTGTGAACGCATACTTTCCTGGCAGTGCCCCTTGCAACAGCCCTGCTGTCTCGTCTGATTCGCCCGCTCTGTTTATTAGAGGTCAGAACTGACGTGTTGCTATCATTGCTATTCTTGAACTAAAGAATTTGAAGGCTAGTTCTGCAGTAAGCGGCTGGGTAATGCTTGACAGGGTTTGCAAAAGATTTAAATGTAGTACAACTCAACAAAGCGAAGTGTGTGCCTGGAGCGTGAAAGGCCTATTTTCGAACTGCGGCATTTATGCGACCTGTATGAGCGTCTCCCTCTCGACAAGTGAAGGGGCCGGCGTAAGAAAGTGCTGATCCACAACGTTTTCTGAGATGTTCCACATTATGTGTTTGGTTAAATTCAAAGTGAGCTCTTTCTAGCAGCACATGTGGAAAAAGTTGTTACTAATATATGGTGCATTCAAAAATTCAACATGTAATGTGATCAGACCAAGCCTTACTACATTGATGGTTAGTATTTTCTTTTGCCGACCCCTTCAATTATGAACACTGTGCATGTTGCAGATGAGACGTGAAGCATCATCGTGATATTATTTGTTTGCTCTGCCTTCAAAAGTATTTGTTTAGCCATGACTTGCCCATTCATTCAACGTTTTGCTCTATGTATCTCCAGTATCTGACCCTGTCTGCTCTTGACACTTGATCCTTCCATTTTCTTCTGTTTTTTTTTTTTAATTATTTCTTCATCGAGGTTATATGTATTCAGTTGTCTTCTAATGTCTTCATTTTGGTTCCTGTTCAGTAAGAGACTGTCCGCCGCGCTTCTAAGGTACCTTATTTCTGCACTCTGTATTCTTCTGGTCTCTTGTTGCGTTAGTGTCCGTCCAGCATTCAATCTGACAAAGCAGTGATAACACTGCCATTACTTTCTAAAATTTTAGAAATGTCTCCCGTTTGCTATTCCGGAAGTTCCATTTTATTGTTCCACATAAAATCTGTAACAAAAGCTTTGATATAATGTCACGATGTGATGTATAAGTAACGTCGCAACTCGTCAGACATAGGACTTGCTGACCTGCTATATTGTTTTGTTCTTCTTAACTACATATATTAGCCCAAATTGTCTCACTTCCTCTGAACGCCATCACTTTGGTCTTTGTTGTAAAGGTCTTCAATTTATATTCCTGTGGTGTTTGCGTATTTATTTGTGGCCTTCGTTGGAGATAGTCTTCTAGTTTGTAAGTCCATAACATCACTTACCCAACTGCAGAGAGCATTATGTTTAGAATGATGTCATTAATTTTAAAATGTATAGGACTTTTCTTCTGCCACTCATTAATGAAATCAATATAAAAATGAAGTAGTGTGAGTGACAGAAGCTATTTTTGTCGAAGACCATCGGTTATCTCAATTTGAGTGGTGTCATCTACAATTCTGATATTAGTTTTCTTGTACATACTTTATATTGCCGTTACTAGATGTTGTGAAACACTTGTTCACCAAGACTTGAAATAGCTTTTTTTCTGTTGACTCTCTCGAATGCTTTTCCTTGAGCATTGGTAACTTGTATTCTCAGCGCTTTTTCTGTTAGCTGTGCTAAAGTGAGTGAACACTCCGCTGTGTGCTTTGAATTAACATGAAACAACAAGAAGCAAACATTTAACGTAAGTAGTACTGTATACATGTAATATTTCTTCATCAATAAGCCGTTTTCAGTAATAGTAATACGCCTTTGTTACACATTTATACTCCTTCACCGCAATGGATAATAATGCTGACTGTCCTATTTTTCCTTTTCACTGAATTGTCGACTAGCTCTTTCCCATTCTCGCCTCTGCACAACACGGCACACTGCTGCCTGCAGGCACACACTTCATTTGGGCAATTTGTAGTCTCAGTTCCACTTCACAATGAGAAGATAAAAGTCATGGGACACCTCCTAATATCGTGTCGGGCCGACTTTTACCAGGCGTAGAGCAGCAGCTCTACGTGGCATGGACTCAAGAAGTCGTTGGAAGTCTCCTGCAGAAATATTGAGTCATGCTGCCTCTATAGCCGTTCATAAGTGCGAAAGTGTTGTAGGTGCAGGATTTTGTGCACGAACTGGCCTCTCCATTATGTCCCATAAAAGTTCAACTGGATTCACGCGGGCGATCTGGGAGGCCAAATCATTTGTCCAGAATGTTCTTCAAACCAATAGCAGCAATTGTAGCCAGGTGAGATGGTGCACTGTCATTCATAAAAACTCCATCGTTGTTTGGGAATATGAACTTCATTAACAGGTGCAAATGGTCTCCAGAAGCCGAACATAACGATTTCCAGTCAATGATCGGTTCAGTGGACCAGAGAAACCAGTCCATTCCGTGTAAACACAGCCAATGGAGCCACCACCAGCTTGAACAGTGCCCTGTTGACAACTTGGTTCCACGGTTTCACGAGGTCTGCGAACCCTGTCATCAGCTCTTACCAATTGAAATCGGGCCTCAGCTGACCAGGCCACGGTTTTTCAGTCCGCTAGGGTCCAACCGATATGGTCATGAGCCCAGGAGAGGCGCTGTGGGCAATGTGATGTTAGCAAAGGCACTCGCGTCGGTCTTCCGCTGCCATGCCCCATTAACGCCCGATTTCGCCGCACTATCTATAGCGTCCCCAGTGCCAAATTTTTATCATGTAGCCGTAAAATAATAATTTCTCTGTGTAGGTTTAGATTGCAAAGAAATAATTTATGACAGAATGATCTAAAGAGACGACAAGATACGCTCTTTTGTTAATTTTTTAGTCGACTTCACTTCTTCTCTTGTCTTTATTGTGTACGTACAACATCTTGCGAGTGCTGGCAAATGTAAGCATATTTGTATGAGTTAAGCATATAATGTACCGATTTAATATTATTGTGCAATTTTAATTTGTGAGAGGTGATCCCGATTTCATGTCCGCCTTCCTTGAATTAACCTGCATTCAAGTAATTTACAGTTCAACAATCGCAGCGGCCGATGCAGCCAACGACGCCATTACGTGGCGATATTAACTTATGAAAAATTAGCGGAAGCGGAAAACTCGCCCGCTATTAGCATAATATTAATTTTTCTCCACAGCCGCATGAAGTTGCAGAAATACTTAGCTTTAAGATTCTTATTTTCAGTACCATAGCCGAGACCCAGAGCCAGGACTCCGACTACAATACAATGGTCAACGAAGGTAAGAAAAATACTCTCGCGCGTGTGTGGGCCGCAATTTTAATTAATAACTAAAGATTTCTTGCTTTAAAGTGAACTGACTAGCCGAGGAAAGTAATATGAAAAGTTTATTACATTGTTCAACTTAAATATCATTTTTATTAAGGCCCACCACGTAAGTCGGCAACAATCAAAAAATAATAATAACAAAAAATAATATATATATATATATATATATATATATATATTAAATTACGACGGCCGACTGACGCGAGATATCTTAATGGATATGTTTGTCGTACGCCCAACATGATTGCTGCGGTTATTTAAGGCCGTGCTGCTTGCCTGTGGCACTGACAACTCTGCGTAAACGCCGCTTCTCTTGGTTGTTAACTGAAGGCCGTCTGTGGTGAAAGGTAACGACTGAAATTTGGTTCTTTGGGCACACTCTTGACACTATAGAACTTGGAATATTAAATTCCCCAACGATTTCCGAAATGGAATGTCCCATAGGTCTAGCTCCAACTACCATTTCGCGTTCAAAGTCTGTTAATTCCCTTCCTGTGGCCATGATTACGTCGTAAACTTTTTGACACGAATCACCTGAGTGCAAATGACAGCTCCGGAAGTGCGCTGCCCTGTTACACCTTGTTCACGCGGTACTACCGCTGTCTGTATTTGCACATATTGCTATCCCATGACTTTTGTCACCTCAGTGTATGTACTTCTTTTTGTATCCCGCCTGGATGGCGGCGCGTGGGTCAGCTCCTGTAAACTGAAGGGTAGGCCGAATGTAGAAAGTGAGTAGGAGAAGGAAAAGGTGAAAATCTCTCGGTATTGCTCTTAGAAATGGTTTTACTGTATCACAATAGTAACTAAATACATGACAACGTGAATATATACAGAGCCATACATAACTTTGTAGTTAGGTGTGAATCCTTAGACCCATCGTCAGTAGTACATAGTCTCAATAGCAAGCGAAGTGTCCTGGCCGTCTGCTCTTGATCAAATGGGCTGAATCTGGAGCGGAGCTCCTGGACTTCAACAGCGCCTGCTAGAGGGCGCTATCGTCGGTGTATGTCATAGTGCCAACTTAACTTGCACCTACGCCATGGCATCGTAGCTATCGATACCACACTTCTTCCAACATCGACTGTGAATGTTGCGTCTTTGCCAAAAGAGGCAAAGAGAGAGTAGCCTTCCCAGAACGTCTCGCTCACAGTGCGATCTTGTGCAGCAAGAAACCTGTGAAGTTTTATGAAGGTTAATTTTGTTCAACAGAGCGATCAGTGGGTGCGACCGTAGTGGGATCTGACTTGGCCGCTCTAATCGGAAGCATTATACATTGACACCGCGTTGTTCAAACAGGAATGTCTTCGTGGACAGGTGCGGAAACTTATTGTTAATGTTGTTAACATTTATAAAAATTGGCCAGGTGCGAGTGGAACTCGCACGCTGGGGGTTACGTGCAAATTTAATTATGTATATAGGCAGTTCATCCATTTTGGGAGTCGAGAATCTCGACCATTTTTGCCTGTTACCGACATTGATACTGGAAAGATGTTAGTCCCAGGCATTCCAAGATTTTCGAGAATGTTTTAATTTCAATAATGTAAACGTGACATAAAATTATGGAGGAGGCAGGCTACCATTATAAATATAATCAGCAGCTCTGCATTCAGGCTGATTGCGTCGCAATGTTGAAAGGCAAACATCAGGCAAGGAATGACTTTATTGCTAATATGGTGCGTTTCGGAATTTATCCATCATCAAGTATCCACGAGCGGCTACTGCATGTAGATATGGCGTTTCAACTTGTGTGTGGAACAAACATCGGCGGTCAGCCTGAACGCATAACTAATGATTTCTGAATTTCAAATTCGACATCTGGTAAAAAATGACAAAAGAAATAGTTTTTGTGTGATTAGTTACAAATTAACATATTTCGGATTTTTTCCTTTACTTGCACTGTGACACCTTGCTTATTGCTAAATTTCATGATTCTAAGCCAACGGGAAGTACCCTATAGATTTTGGTGAGAGTTGCGGGTATCAACATATGTGATCTAAATGGCCATAGCTTTTGGTTTCAATGACACAGAAGCTCACATTTATTACACAACCATGGACCTCTAGATCTTAGTATGCGACAAATTTCAACGTCTACCCGCTTCCAAGAAAAAGTGGTCTTAACAGACAGTCAGATAAGAAATGAAAAAAATGCATGTGATATAATCAAAAATTTACGGTTTTCGTGTTTTTTACTTTGGATGTACTGTGAAACCTTGCTTCTTGCCAGATTTCATGTTTCTAAACTAACAGAAAGTACCCTATTAGTTTTGATGAGCGAGTTTGCGAGTTATCAAATTTTATACATCTACATCTACATTTATACTCTGCAAGCCACCCAACGGTGTGTGGCGGAGGGCACCTTACGCAGCACTGTAATTACATACCTTTCCTGTTCCAGTCGCGTATGGTTCGCGGGAAGAACGACTGCCGGAAAGCCTCCGTGCGCACTCGAATCTCTCTAAATTTACATTCGTGATCTCCTCGGGAGGCATAAGTAGAGGGAAGCAATATATTCGATACCTCATCCAGAAACGCACTCTCTCGAAACCTGGACAGCAAGCTACACCGCGATGCAGAGCGCCTCTCTTGCAGAGTCTGCCACTTGAGTTTGTTAAACATCTCCATAACGCTATCACGCTTACCAAATAATCCTGTGACGAAACGCGCCGCTCTTCTTTTGATCTTCTGTATCTCCTCTGTCAACCCATCCTGGTACGGATCCCACACTGATGACCAATACTCAAGTATAGGTCGAACGAGTGTTTTGTAAGCCACCTCCTTTGTTGATGGACTACATTTTCTAAGGACTGTCCCAATGAATCTCAACCTGGCACCCGCCTTACCAACATTCCACTTCAAATCGTTCCATACGCATACTCCCAGATATTTTACAAAAGTAACTGCTACCAGTGTTTGTTCTGCTGTCATATAATCATACAATAAAGGATCCTTCTTTCTATGTATTCACAATACAATTCATTTGTCTATGTTAAGGGTCAGTTGCCACTCCCTGCACCAAGTGCCTATCCGCTGCAGATCTTCCTGCGTTTCACTGCAATTTTCTAATGCTGCAACTTCTCTGTATACTACAGCATCATCCGCAAAAAGCCGCGTGGAACTTCCGACACTATCTACTAGGTCATTTATATATATTGTGAAAAGCAATGGTCCCATAACACTCCACTGTGGCACGCCAGAGGTTGCTTTAACGTCTGTAGACGTCTCTCCATTGAGAACAACATGCTGTGTTCTGTTTGCTAAAAACTCTTCAATCCAGCCACACAGCTGGTCTGATATTCCATAGGCTCTTACTTTGTTTATCAGGCGACAGTGCGGAACTGTATCGAACGCCTTCCGGAACTCAAGGAAAATGGCATCTACCTGGGAGCCTGTATCTAATATTTTCTGGGCCTCATGAACAAATAAAGCGAGTTGGGTCTCACACGATCGCTGTTTCCGGAATACATGTTCATTCCTACTGGTTAGATTATGTGTTTCCGGAAATGACATGACATGCGAGCAAAAAACATGTTCTAAAATTCTACAACAGATCGATGTCAGAGATGTAGGCCTATAGTTTTGCGCATCTGCTCGACGATCCTTCTTGGAAACTGGAACTACCTGTGCTCTTTTCCAATCATTTGGAACCTTCCGTTCCTCTAGAGATTTGCAGTACACGGCTGTTAGAAGGGGGGCAAGTTCTTTTGCGTACTCTGTGTAGAATCGAATTGGTATCCCGTCAGGTCCAGTGGACTTTCCTCTGTTGAGTGATTTCAGTTGCTTTTCTATTCCTTGGACACTTATTTCGATGTCAGCCATTTTTTCGTTCGTGATATAAACCGCCGTATCTTTTGACTGCATTGACTTACAAGCCTCCCTTTTCTTACACCGTCAAGGGACCGTAGGGTGTGGTATTTGACATAAATTTTAACTTGATACGTCTACTCGCTCCCAAGGAAAAGAGGCCTTAACAGACGGACGAATAGACAAACAATCAGATGAGACACAACAAAAAAAATTTTTTCGTGCGGTATGATTAGAGTTTTCGGATTATTTCCTTTGGATGTACTGTGAAGCTTCCCTTTTTGCCAAATTTCATGATTCTAGGTCAATGGGAAGTACCCTGCATGTGTTGATGACTGAGTTTGCGAGTATTAAAATACGTGCTGTAAATGAAGATATCTTTTTTGTATTGAATTAGAAGTTTCTGTTTTTCACACCTCTGAGGGGCCATAGACACAAATTTCAACTTGATACGTCTATCCGTTCGTGAGGAAAACGGTTTTTTTTACAGTTGCGCAGACAGACGGACAACAAAACAATCCTACAAGGGTTCTGTTTATACCGACTGAAGCGCAGAACCCTAAAACGGAGGTTGGGGTTTTACGTCACGTCGAAAGAAAGGTCGTCAGAGACGGAACACAAACTCGGATTAAGGAAGGATGGGAAAGAAAATCGGCCACGCCCTTTCAAAGGAACCATCCCGGAATTTGCCTTAAGCGATTCACGGAAATCACTCAAAACCAAAATCTGGATTAACGGAAGGGGATTCGAACTGCCCTCCTCCCAAATGTGAGACCATTGTGCTGGCTACTGTGTCATCTTGCTTGATTTCACATTTACAGACGATGAGGCCAATACAATAAATGCAAGAAAAAAGTTTCGAGTAAGTTGATTTACATCCGTTGCTGAAGCAAGCAACAAATATATGTGTATGATTTGTGACACAGGCATACTCGTCGGTGCGAGCCTGTAAAACCTTCGAAATTTAGGGTGAACAAATTTCTTGTAGAAACCTAAGAGTTGTACGCTCATATTTAGAAGAAACAAGCCACGCGGTCTAAGGCACCTTGTCACGGTCCTTGCGGCTGTCCCCATTGGGACATGGCTATGTGTGTGTTCTCCACAGCGTAAGTTAGTTTAAGTTAGATTAAGTAGTGTGTAGGCTTAGGGACCGATGACCTCAGCAGTTTGGTCCCATAAGACCTTACCACAAATTTCCAAATTTTTTCCAGAAAACACAGAACAGTTTGACCGATTAGAGATATGACGTTCATATTCACAGGACACGTACATTAGTGTGTTCTGCAGAAATGATTAGCATTTCAGTCACCTCAGTTCAGCGTGTGTCCTATTGCCTGGTAGGCAAAGGATCTGCCACGGGTTCTGATTACTTCTTCCATGCCTGAAGGTATCGACGCTTCTAATGCGTGAGTGGCGTCCTATGGTGTAGCCATCCATGCTGCATTCACCTGGTTCCAAAGTTTATCTGTGGTGGTTAGTACTGGGTCACAGCCCATGCACCAGCACGCCCGAGTGTATGTGCCGGGGGGACTTGGAACAGTCGGTTCAAATGGCTCTGAGCACTATGGGACTTAACATCTGAGGTCATCAGTCACATAGACTTAGAACTACTTATCCCTAACTAACCTAAGAACATCACACACATCCATGCCCGAAACAGGATTCGAACCTGCGACCTTAGCGGTCGCGGGTTCCAGACTACAGTGCTCGACCACACCAGCTGGCAACCGTCGGTGTCCATGCTGGCCGCTACAAGTAGCAGCGAGCTAACCCCCAGTAACGAAAACTTCAGGTGGCGGCAGTCCTATGATATTTGATACCTGAGAAATTCTTCTCATTGTACCCCATCATCTCAAGTGGTCTACATGCGTGAACCAAATGATCAGATACCAGCGCACTCAAGAGATGCCTTCCTTCCAAAGCAAATGCCTGACTGACAATCTATCCAGAATTACTGCTGAAGTCAATAAATAATTAATTTTCGGTCACATGATCGTGATTACGGGATATACATTAAAGAAAAAAAAAGAAGATAGTTGCACACCAAGAGAGAGAGAGAGAGAGAAGAGAGAGAGAGAAGACAGAGAGAGCTGTAGTTTGCTTTACATACAGATGACACAGGAACTAGCCTTCCTGACGAACTTTCTTGCGGTAAACTTCACGAACTGCTTGAGGAGCTATTAAATCTGGTGCAGAATATCATATTCTGAAGATTCTACGAATGTTGCTTGAGAAGATGTGCCACAACAAATATTAAATCGTTAATAGAGGCGTTTAAACAATTTGCTTCACACACACACACACACACACACACACACACACACACACACACACACACACGTAACACATACACACAGTTTAACACTACTCAAAATAAAAAAGATTGACACTATAGTGTGCATGCATAAACAAAAGTGTTATGTTTCTGGCGAGAAATTTCATTAAATAATCCATACTTATTATTATCTGACGTTACAACTAGAAGCAGTGATGTGTGAAATGATAGCTGGAATTTCAAATTTCGACGTGAATTTATATCATCGTGGTTATGGAGTTCCCGACCAGGTCTACTAAGTGTGTTTTGTTTCTTAGAAGTACTATAGAATTCCTAGGCCAATCGCTTTGCCGCAGTGGTGACACCGGTTCCCGCCAGATCACCAAAGTTAAGTGCTGTCGGGCTGGGTTGTCAGTTGGATGGGTGGCCATCCAGTCTGCTGAGCGCTGTTGACAAGCGGGGTGCACTCAGCCCCTGTGAGACAAACTGAGGAGTTACTTGATTGAGAGGTAGCTGTTCCAGCAGGGAGGCAATACTCTGTTAGCTGTAGCAATCATGTCAGTACCCTCAGGGATGCTGTGGCCGGGGTCCTGCAGGGGCCAGTTCTGGGCCCCATACTGTACTCGCTATATACAAATGACAATTCACAATTGGCAGGCAATGAAATGGTGCTTTACCCTGATGATACAACTGTATGTAAAAGAAGTAGCAACCTCCAGTAGGAATCTCAGCTTTATAGTGGGGAAACTACAAGAACATTTGGACGAAATAGTAAGCTGTTGTAACACATGGAATATTAAAATAAATCCAGGAAAAACAGTAGCAATAATGTTCATCAGAAAATTAACTCCCCCAAGCAGGCAGAGACATCGACTGGAGCGGATCAGCAACCTACCAAGGACTACAGATAGATAAAAGGTGGGGGGTTGACAGTAGAAACAAAGCTGCAACTGTGCAGAGCCATTATCCTCCCTTCTACATTATATGGATCAGAAGTTTGGTCGATGGTGACAGACACCCATCTGCACAGAGTTGGCACTCTGCAAAACTGTATCATCCACACCAAGCAGATGCTAACACACATATCAAAGAATTGTTAGACAAACCATCCATTCTCAAATACTTTAAAAGAAAGTCAGTAACTTTATATGAAAAGACATCAACTAGGCGCACATTATCCCAATGCTTCAGATAACAGATCAATACCCACACTAACCAGACAATTTAGGGACTAACAAATGCAGACATACAGTCATGCATGCAAAAAATAATTTCAACGAATTAAAAAAAGCTATCTTCAAACACTGATTTAGCCATGCTAGAAGTCAGACGGGCAAAGCACTGTGGTGCTTCAAATGGAAAGGCATATAGGAATTTAAGAATTTTTAACATATTGCATCCCCACCAGCAACTGTGATAGACTAATATATTGAAGAATCAGCCTCAATTGCACAGATTTTCTGGTCTTTACCAGGTTTCGGCTAAATTGATCTAGCCCTCTTCAGAAGCATAAAATTACTATAACATGCCGGAGTAAGGTACAGTCAACATTAAAATTAAGACCTATAGCACCATCGTACCATGTCAAATTGAAACTACCGAACTGAAGTCCAGTCCCGGCATCTCTTCACAATGCAGTCAGTTGGCAGTGGCAATGCATATTCTACCCATAACAGCCTTAAGAAAAATTTAATCCACTCTTTAAAAATAGTTAAGGACAAACTATCTTTCTCCAGGGTATATAAAATGACATGCAGTGAGTCCCCTAGCTTTTATATCAGCCAAACAGGGAGAGCGTTGTCAGCAAGATAGAAAGAGGATATGCCAATGAGAAGTGGTGATGGCACACAGGGTTCGGCTTTTGCCAAGAACCCTGTCCAAATGGCCCATGCACCCAATCTTCCAACTAATACTGAGCTGTTGAACTGTGAGGTAGAAGGAACAAGGCTAGATATTCTAGAGGAGATGCAGATTTTTAAACACTTGCTATCCAATAAAGAAAACCTTCTGAACCATCAGCTGCTGCTGGGAAATAAAAACTTTTTCGAAGGTGTCCAATATTTGTTACATTTGGTTTAATTTATCCCTGTTACATCAACCACCATATTTCTCTCCTGGTTGTCGCATACCGTGTTCAGACATCAAGCCTCACGCTACCCTTTAAATTTAAGTTTGGCCCACTACTCTTTCACGAGAGCTTGAATTTAACAATTATTGAATTTATTATTATTTATTGAATTTAACAATTATGCAGCAGAGTAAATAAAACTTAGCTGCTTTAAATACTTTCCCTTTCTATGATAATGATAACATTACACACGACGCATTACTTACAGTGTCACCTGTGCAAGAATATTCCCATCAAAGGTACATTGTAGATTATACACTCTTGGAAATGGAAAAAAGAACACATTGACACTGGTGTGTCAGACCCACCATACTTGCTCCGGACACTGCGAGAGGGCTGTACAAGCAATGATCACATGCACGGCACAGCGGACACACCAGGAACCGCGGTGTTGGCCGTCGAATGGCGCTAGCTGCGCAGCATTTGTGCACCGCCGCCGTCAGTGTCAGCCAGTTTGCCGTGGCATACGGAGCTCCATCGCAGTCTTTAACACTGGTAGCATGCCGCGACAGCGTGGACGTGAACCGTATGTGCAGTTGACGGACTTTGAGCGAGGGCGTATAGTGGGCATGCGGGAGGCCGGGTGGACGTACCGCCGAATTGCTCAACACGTGGGGCGTGAGGTCTCCACAGTACATCGATGTTGTCGCCAGTGGTCGGCGGAAGGTGCACGTGCCCGTCGACCTGGGACCGGACCGCAGCGATGCACGGATGCACGCCAAGACCGTAGGATCCTACGCAGTGCCGTAGGGGACCGCACCGCCACTTCCCAGCAAATTAGGGACACTGTTGCTCCTGGGGTATCGGCGAGGACCATTCGCAACCGTCTCCATGAAGCTGGGCTACGGTCCCGCACACCGTTAGGCCGTCTTCCGCTCACGCCCCAACATCGTGCAGCCCGCCTCCAGTGGTGTCGCGACAGGCGTGAATGGAGGGATGAATGGAGACGTGTCGTCTTCAGCGATGAGAGTCGCTTCTGCCTTGGTGCCAATGATGGTCGTATGCGTGTTTGGCGCCGTGCAGGTGAGCGCCACAATCAGGACTGCATACGACCGAGGCACACAGGGCCAACACCCGGCATCATGGTGTGGGGAGCGATCTCCTACACTGGCCGTACACCACTGGTGATCGTCGAGGGGACACTGAATAGTGCACGGTACATCCAAACCGTCATCGAACCCATCGTTCTACCATTCCTAGACCGGCAAGGGAACTTGCTGTTCCAACAGGACTATGCACGTCCGCATGTATCCCGTGCCACCCAACGTGCTCTAGAAGGTGTAAGTCAACTACCCTGGCCAGCAAGATCTCCAGATCTGTCCCCCATTGAGCATGTTTGGGACTGGATGAAGCGTCGTCTCACGCGGTCTTCACGTCCAGCACGAACGCTGGTCCAACTGAGGCGCCAGGTGGAAATGGCATGGCAAGCCGTTCCACAGGACTACATCCAGCATCTCTACGATCGTCTCCATGGGAGAATAGCAGCCTGCATTGCTGCGAAAGGTGGATATACACTGTACTAGTGCCCACATTGTGCATGCTCTGTTGCCTGTGTCTATGTGCCTGTGGTTCTGTCAATGTGATCATGTGATGTATCTGACCCCAGGAATGTGTCAATAAAGTTTCCCCTTCCTGGGACAATGAATTCACGGTGTTCTTATTTCAATTTCCAGGAGTGTATGTTAGTACACTTGATCTATGTCAGTCAACAGGACATAAGCATGATGATGGAGATGTTGTACCCTCCACCACTCTTTAATTAATATGGTGACCTATGTCGGTCAATAGCATAGATGAACTTTACATTGTAGATTATATGTTATTACACTTGACCTATGTTGGTCAATAGCACATAAGCATGATGACGGATATGTTGTACCCTCTGCCACTCTCTAATTAATATGCATGATGTATGTCTGTCATTACCATAGATGAATTTAACAATTATGCACCAAAGTAAAGTAGAACTTAGCTGCTCTAAATATTTCCCCTTTTAATGACAACAATAACATTACATGTGTATCACATTACTCACAATGTTACCTACAGAAAATATTTCCTGTCTAATGTACATCATAGACTATATTTTAGTATACTTGACCTATGTCGGTCAATAGCAAGTAAGTGTGACGGTGGAGATGTTGTACCCTCCACCACACTTTAAATAATATGCTTGACCTATGTCGGTCAATACTAGTTTAGTGTGATGACAGGGGTGTTGTACACCCAGCTACACCCTAATTAAATTATAGATAATGATTAAGGTTTTAAACAAGTGAGACAAGTAGGGTGCTCGCTATTAGGCATGTTCAGTGGGGATACTTTACACGATGACCTTATGTGCTTAAAGTCATAAAAGTTATCCTTAAACTATATATACCCAACCAACTAAATTTCCTACCATTTAATACAATTTGTGTATAGTTAATACACATAGGGACTTCATCTACATTATGCTGAGTTTGCTTACAATTACGGTTATCAGCTCCCAATTCGTGATATGCAGACAGCCAATGATATACAGCCTTGACTCTCCATATGCGCACGCGTATGAGTTACTATGTGCTCAGTGCATTTCCGCGTGCAACGGTCAGTGCCAACGTAGTTGCTACTGCCAACCGACTGTGTGGTGAAGAGATGCTGGGGCTGGACTTCAGTTAAGCAGTTAGATTTCGACATGGTACCATGGTACTATAGATTTTAATTTTAATGTTGACTGTACCTTACTCTGGCATGTTATAGTAATTTTATACTTGTGAAGAAGGCTAGATTAATTTAGCCGGAACCTGGTAAAGACCAGAAAATTTGCACAACTGAGGCTGATTCTTCAATATATTACATATAAATAATAGCAGCAGTTGCCGTCATGCTGCCATCATCCTACGTAGTGTGAAGACGGTTGTCTTGTTCTCACTCGCATGCATTAATCGTTAGTTTGGTTCATCTAACATGAAGCGTTCAGCGGAATTAAGCACCATGTACAGTGCCAATGGTGGCAAAGGGTAGAGACCATTAGAGCATGATGGGGAATTACATGGTAAGTACAGACTGAAATCAGTAACTCTTCCACTAAGTATTGAATACATTTCTTGTTATTGTTTCAGTGTGTATGCACCAACACCAAATCGTGGATGAAATGAGTGCTGCGATGCAACAGCAGGTACAGTGGCAGCAACTGCTGTTGCAGCAGCAGCAGCAGCAGCATCATCAGCATTGTAAGTGCATATTTTGTCTTTGTAGTACTGGTGTGACCAACGAGTCTGTAGATGATTTTGAGGGATCAAAATTGGCAACTGTGACTTTTTTTCATTAACAATTTCGTACTGAATACATGTCTTATTGTTTCAGCATATATCCAGCAGGCAATAGAAGAGGTCCAGAGGCAAAAGCTGCAGTAACAGCAACAGCAATGGCAGCAACAGCAGTGGCTGCAGCTGCACCAGCAGCAGCAGTAACAGAAACTGCAGTGGCTGCAGCAGCGGAAGCAGTGACTGTGGCAGGATCTGCAACAGCAGCAATATCATCGTAAGTAGTATATCTCTTTTTCGTCAAACATATAATATATTGTGGCCAACGAGTTTGAGGCTGTTGCAGATGATTTTTCGAGACCAAAATCGATAAATGTAATTTTACACTAAGAACTTCGTATTGGTGCAGTATATGTCATGTACACATAGTTTGTTTCTAAAAAATTTCATCATTTACGTAATATGTTGTTGTTGTTGCAGATGGTTTCAAGGATCAAAATTGATAAAATGTTAATTCTTTTCTTTTCAATAAGAATTTGGTATTGTTTCAGTATATACAGACATGAAAAAAGTTTTGCTTTACCCCGGTTCCCAGAACTCCTGAAGATAGATGTTGACTGTGGATATTGTATCATAGACACAGTCCCTTTGACTGTTCAGAGATGTCACTAAACCTGCCCAAAGATGTAAACAACCATGCATGAGCAGTACCTATTAGACGGAGGAGATCAGATGGCCAAACAATTCCTGTCATTCCACCAGAAAGGGGGTACACAGCTCATGTTGTCTGTAGTTCAACCATGCCTAGCTGATAACACCATGGTTCAATCGTGTCTGTATTGTTACTTCGTGCCAGGAAGGGCTTTCAACAAGGGAAGTGCCCAGACATCTCAGAGTGAACAAAAGCGATGTTGTCCAGACATGGAGGAGATAGAGAGAGACAGGAACTGTCGATGACATGCCTCTCTCAGGCCACCCAAGGGCTATTACTGCAGTGGATGACTGCTACCTATGGATTATGGTTCGGAGGAACACTGACAGCAATGCCACCAAGTTAAATAATGCTTTTTGTGCAGCCACAGGACATCGTGCTACGACTCAAACTGTGTGCAACAGGCTGCATGATACCCAACTTCACTCCCAACGTCTATGACGAGGTCCATCTTTGCAACCATGACAACATGTAGTGCGGTACAGATGGGTCCAACAACATGCCGAATGGACTGCTCAGGATTGGCATCACGTTCTATTCACTGATAAGTGTTGCATTTGGCTTCAACGAGACAATAGTTGGAGATGTGTTTGGAGACAACCCAGTCAGGCTGAATGCCTTAGATACACTGCCCAGTGAGTGCAGCAAAGTGGAGGTTCCCTGCTGTTTTGGGATGGCATTATGTGGGACTGACGTACACCGCTGGTGGTCATGGAAGGCGCCATTATGGCTGGTTGATACGTGAATGCCATCCTCTGACCAGTAGTGCAAACATATTAGCAGGCTTTCGTTTTCATGGATGACAATTCGCGCCCCCATTGTACACATCTTGTGAAGGACTTCCTTCAGGATAACGACATTGCTTGACTAGAGTGGCCAGCATGTTCTCCAGACATGCACCCTATCAAACATGCCTGGGATAGATCAAAAAGGGCTGTTTATGGACAACATGACCCACCAACCACTCTGAGGGATCTACACCGAATTTCCATTGAGGAATAGGACAATCTGGACCAACAGTGCCTTGATGAACTTGTGGATAGGATGCCACAATGAATACAGACACGCATCAATGCAAGAGGACATGCTACTGGGCATTGGAGGTACAGGCGTGTACATCATTTGTGAAGGTTTCCCTATATGGTGGTCCAACATGCAATGTGTGGTTTTCATGAGCAATAAAAAGGTTGGAAATGATGTTTATGTTGATCTCTATTCCAATTTTCTGTACAGGTTCTGAAATTCTTGGAACCGAGATGATGCGAAGCTTTTTTTTATGTGTGTATATTCATTAATATTTTTTCATCTCAATAGTACTGTGCATATGTAATTAAATTTCATTGTACACTCCTGGAAATGGAAAAAAGAACACATTGACACCGGTGTGTCAGACCCACCATACTTGCTCCGGACACTGCGAGAGAGCTGTACAAGCAATGATCACACGCACGGCACAGCGGACACACCAGGAACCGCGGTGTTGGCCGTCGAATGGCGCTAGCTGCGCAGCATTTGTGCACCGCCGCCGTCAGTGTCAGCCAGTTTGCCGTGGCATACGGAGCTCCATCGCAGTCTTTAACACTGGTAGCATGCCGCGACAGCGTGGACGTGAACCGTATGTGCAGTTGATGGACTTTGAGCGAGGGCGTATAGTGGGCATGCGGGAGGCCGGGTGGACGTACCGCCGAATTGCTCAACACGTGGGGCGTGAGGTCTCCACAGTACATCGATGTTGTCGCCAGTGGTCGGCGGAAGGTGCACGTGCCCGTCGACCTGGGATCGGACCGCAGCGACGCACGGATGCACGCCAAGACCGTAGGATCCTACGCAGTGCCGTAGGGGACCGCACCGCCACTTCCCAGCAAATTAGGGACACTGTTGCTCCTGGGGTATCGGCGAGGACCATTCGCAACCGTCCCCATGAAGCTGGGCTACGGTCTCGCACACTGTTAGGCCGTCGTCCGCTCACGCCCCAACATCGTGCAGCCCGCCTCCAGTGGTGTCGCGACAGGCGTGAATGGAGGGACGAATGGAGACGTGTCGTCTTCAGCGATGAGAGTCGCTTCTGCCTTGGTGCCAATGATGGTCGTATGCGTGTTTGGCGCCGTGCAGGTGAGCGCCACAATCAGGACTGCATACGACCGAGGCACACAGGGCCAACACCCGGCATCATGGTGTGGGGAGCGATCTCCTACACTGGCCGTACACCACTGGTGATCGTCGAGGGGACACTGAATAGTGCACGGTACATCCAAACCGTCATCGAACCCATCGTTCTACCATTCCTAGACCGGCAAGGGAACTTGCTGTTCCAACAGGACTATGCACGTCCGCATGTATCCCGTGCCACCCAACGTGCTCTAGAAGGTGTAAGTCAACTACCCTGGCCAGCAAGATCTCCGGATCTGTCCCCCATTGAGCATGTTTGGGACTGGATGAAGCGTCGTCTCACGCGGTCTTCACGTGCAGCACGAACGCTGGTCCAACTGAGGCGCCAGGTGGAAATGGCATGGCAAGCCGTTCCACAGGACTACATCCAGCATCTCTACGATCGTCTCCATGGGAGAATAGCAGCCTGCATTGCTGCGAAAGGTGGATATACACTGTACTAGTGCCCACATTGTGCATGCTCTGTTGCCTGTGTCTATGTGCCTGTGGTTCTGTCAGTGTGATCATGTGATGTATCTGACCCCAGGAATGTGTCAATAAAGTTTCCCCTTCCTGGGACAATGAATTCACGGTGTTCTTATTTCAATTTCCAGGAGTGTATATGTAATATGGTGCATAATATTTGTTGTAGATGATTTCCTGGCTAATGAAGAAGGGGGCAGAGATGGGTATGCACTGGAGATATGCAGGAACCATCGCAAATCACATAAGTGTTTATGCTAAAAAAAATATTTTTGATTCTTGTGGTTTCTGTGTGTGTATGTTTTTATTATTAGATTATTATGTTGTAGGTGATATCACTGAGATGAATTGATGGGTCTTCTCTAATTCAGGTGAGGACAAAACGCCACAGTGGGCAAAGGAGACTAAGAGAGACCTTTATTGTCATGACGAGATGAGGGAGATGCCAAGGAGCCAGACTGAAATAGGTAATACATACTCACTCTCCTTGCAGATAATTAGTGTTCTTTCTATCCTCGCAGCAGCAGCAGCACAGGTGATGTCTAGAAAGTTATACTTAATTGTGTCCGTTATTCTTTCTCTCTCCTACAGTGGCTATGTCTGTGGGACAATTCCTGCAATACGTTGTGGCTCGGGTACAGGGGGTGGCGAAGCCTGTAACATTGGGGCGGGTCCTGTGTGGCACGTTTGGCCAGCATGGGAATACACCGCTGCTGCTACCCCCACATCAGCTCCACACTGGCATCCATGAGTGGCATTACCTCTGGCAAGCAGGTCAGGGCTGCGGCAGCCGGACTGCTCACATTCACCTCATTCCGCAGCATCCCCTCCATCCCCTCCACCATCTTGTCCTCATCAATCTTGAGAAGCATGGCACAAACCCCCCAGCACATCACTGGAAGCAGCTTCGACTCATAGTTGTTGTTATAGTATTAGTAATAGTAAATATCCTTTGGCTAGCAGCAGTTCCCTCTCCCATCCTTTTAGTGAAGGGCATCAGGTTCAGTGACACCATGCCACAGTTAGAATACTCAGTGATTGCAGACATCTTGGAGGAGCATATCTTGTTCACAAGAATCGAGAATCCGGCAGGAGGGTACCTCAACACTGTCGGGTTTCTAAGAGTGTGCCTTGCTGCCATAGAAATGGAGCTCCTCAAGGTAGATAATGATCCGTGGAATCCCACCATTAAATGCAACGTAGTGCTCTGCATCAAACTATCACACCTCACACCGCCCCCTGCCCCCCTCCCCCCCCCTCTTAATTTTCCTCTAATATTGAAGATAAGTTTTCATTATCTTTGGTGGGAAGAAAGGCATGACAATGAGGAGCATGTCAAACACTGAGTGGTTTTGTGAATCCGCCTTGAGAGCTATAATGGACCGATTTTCTGAGAGGGAAGTTAGGGGGTCAGTTAAAGCACTCAATTGAATACTACATCTGAACATTCATACATGTGTCTATGATCCAGTAAATGGACAGTCCAGCTTTACAGAGCTACCTAAAGATATAGCTAACAAGAGGGCATGCATTAATGTCAAAAATAGAAATGATCAAGCCAGCCACTGTGACCAAGCCATTCTGGGCACTTCAGTCTGGAACCGCGCTGCTGCTACGGTCACAGGTTCGAATCCTACCTCAGGCATGGATGTGTGTGATGTCCTTAGGTTAGTTAGGTTTGAGTAGTTTCAAGTCTAGGGGACTGATGACCTCAGATGTTAAGTCCCATAGTACTTAGAGCCATTTGAACCATTTTTAGAAACAGAGATCATCCTGAGTGTCTCGGTATGTATTGCATATCCTGGAGGGTATAGCTCGGATGTATTGAGTTCCTCATCAAGATACAGGACATAGCTAAATTTGATACACAGAATACCAGCATTTAGCTTCGTGTTTGTGGCTTGGAGAAGAAAGCAAGCCAGACGAGCAGGACAGGCATACTATCATTGGTCCCTTCCATTTCTCAAAATCAGCTGGAGAATGCAAGATGCATGTAAACATGCTACTCTTCTCTGAAGGTGATAATTATCACTATGTTTGGACTGGAGACATGTCCCAACTCACTTCCTTCCAACTAAGTAATCAAGAACATAAACAGCACATTTGCTTAAGGTGCCTCAATACCTTTACCTCAGACAAGTTATTAGCAGAGCATCTAGTAGATTGCACTTCTAAGGACCCAGTACACATTATTATGCCTACTGTGAAAAACAAATTCATAAAGTTTAAAAATGATCACCACCAGGAGCAATGCCCATTTGTAGTGTAGGCCAACTTTGAATGCCTCCTTGCTCCTGTGACCTGCTGTCAAGGTGGCCCTACGACCTCACATACCACCTTAACAGAAAAACACGTACCATATGTGTAAGTGTACCAAATTGTATCATCCTATGATTCGAGTCTTAACCTCTTCAAATCTTATGTTGGGTATAACCCTGTGGTTTGGCTGCTTCCTGAGCTTGAAAAACTTTCATCAGAGTTTGATGAGCTTCACAGCAACAACGTTCCCATGACCAAATCGAAGGAGACTGAAGATTTCTACAGAAAAGCTGTTGTCTGTCATATTATAAGCTGCCATTACATAGAAAAGCAGAAACTCCTTGTAGGGATAAGTGTCATCTTACAGGGAAGCTTCGTAGCACAGCTCACAATACATGCAGTTTGAAATACCAGCTACCAAGGCACACACCTGTTTTCCTCCATAATTTAAGTGGGTGTGATGCCCAATTCCTTGTCAAGCACTTGGCTGATTTTGGCTTGGAGAAGGATCAGATTGGTGTCCTATGGGAGAGTGTTCAGAATTGTATTCCATTCTCCAAAAGAATGACGCCAAGAATTATGCTCCGCTCCCCCGACACACTACGTTTTATGCAGACGCCATTCCAGAAACTCATTGAGACTCTACCTCAGGAGGATATACATACCACTGGAGCTGCATTTCCTGATGAGGAAAAGTTTCAACTTGTGGCTAGGAAGGGGGTTTCCCCATACGGGTATGTGCATAGTATGGCAAAACTTAATGAAATCAGGCTACCCAATATAACTACATTCTCCAGCAACCTTACAGGTCATAATGCCATAACAGATGCAGAGATGAACATATCATGAATCTCTGGGGGGAATTCAACGTTTCCACTTTAGGGGAGTATGCATGGCTTTACATGGTCAGAGATGTGTACTTGCTTGTGGATGTTTTCAACATTATGCATGACCACATATTCTCTGAATCCTGCCTTTTATTACATGGCACCTGGGTTGTCTTGGGACACAATGCTCAAGTACAGCATTGAAGATTAGATTTGCTTTCATTCCAATTGATACGTAGTGAGGAGGTCCTCCAGGATGTAGAACATGTCAGAAAAACAATAATAAATGACAAATATTCACAACTAAAACAAATAAGCTAATGTACCTTCCACAGGTCCCAAGTGGAATGATTTTTAAAAAAATTTTTAATGTGTATATGAAAGGATCAATTTATCATTTTACAACACTCATTTACTAAGATCACATTAATGCACTGAATTTAAAATTTAAAAACATGGTTTATTTACCTATAAGGAAATAAACATATAATAGAACTACAGCAATACTTATCAATGAACATATAATAGAACTACAGTAATACTTATTTACAATGAACACATTACTCCACTGATATGGTGCAGAAGTTAGATTGTACTTTACACACACACACACACACACACACACACACACACACACACACACACACACACACATGCACAATTTGGACCATTGCTGACATGCTTCTTTTCTTTGAGTGAGGGAGTCATGGGGTACTTTGCCAATTTGTTCATAGGCATGCCAAGGTAAATAATCCATGGATGGGTGACAGGTTCATCACATCCCTTGATTAAATTTACATACTGCACTTGGATGTAAATAACTTATACGGGCATGCCACACAACAATCACCGCCGATTGGTGAGTTTTGATGGGTACCCAAAGACGAATGCAAAGGATTAAGAGGAAAAATCATGGTGGTATGGTGGCCGATTCTGATGTAGGGTATGTGGTGGAGACAGAACTCACATACGCTATTAGTTTGCATGATACTCACGCTGATTTGCTGCTGTGTCCAGAGCAACTAGTTCCGTGAGTAGGCTCCACCCCAGAACTGAAGGCAATGCTGCGGAATAAGCAGAGATAGAGTATTCATTATCGTAATCTCCGGCAGTATATCAGCTTGAGAATGGAGCTGGCAAAGGAGGAACTAGGTAGGTTCAGGAGGGTTAAGGGTGAAGGGTGCTAGGGAATGGGAACTGGCAGTTGGTAAGAAGGCAGTGAAAAGGAGGAGATATTCAGACAGTTGTGCTTTATGTATAACCAACAGATTTGAGCAACTGTGGAGAGGAATCTATTGGAGCAGAGCCTCTTGTAGCTGTAGGTGTAGGAAACATGCAGCAGTCCCCAGCAGTCAGAGTCAACTTCTAACAGGAAGAAGAAGTTTCTGCTGCTAGGTAGTTCACATGGCAGAGGTGTGGGCCAGCCATTGCAGGGAGTGTCGGGGAGTGAGTACCAGGTCATCAGCATTGTGAAACTAGTGAAGGGTTGGCTCAGATGATTGTTAACATAGCGGAGCTATGTAGGAATTTTATGAAAGAGGATCAGGTAGTGATTGTTGGTGGAGCTGGGCTTGATAGGGATGGGGAGTATGATGTAGGTGGTGACCTGATAAAGATACAAGTTACTCAGACTGCTGACACTAATGTGCACTTTGTGCAATTGTTTCAGTGTCATGATTGGCCTCACCTTAATACTGCTGTTAGGCATGTTAACATGGGTCTGGAGAAGGCACTGATGGCAGAGGGCATGGCTCACATTACTGTGGTGCCAACTGAGTCTATCAATAGATCGGGTTTCACTAGGCATGGCCTGCATCTCAGTACATATGGGAAGGGGATGCTGGCAAAGCGTATAGGTAACAGTGGAGTGCGTGGTGGTGGGATTACTCATGGGAAAATTTCCATAGTAGTTGGTGTTAGAGCTGCATCTTTTTTGGATTGAAGTCAGCTGATAGGTATCCCTGCTTACAGGAAGTCCCTCTAACAAAGGAATAACCTTCGAAGGAGGTCAGATATCCAAGTAGTGAAGGACTTAGCATATTTCATCAAAATATAAGAGATATTAGAGACAAAGTTAGTGAACTGCTTATAGATGTTGACTCTGACATTATTGGTATATCAGAACACCACTTAAATAATTTGACAATTCAGTGGCTTCCTTTTTCCAGGATACAGGTTAGCTGGTTGTTTTTCAAGGAGTTCTTTGAGGAGTGGGGGAGTGGCCATGTAAGTAAAAAATACTATTCCATTTGAGTCCATAGACATGTCATGGCTCCGCACTAAACAGGTGTTTGAAAGTTGTGCAGGGGCGGTTGAATTTAGTGAAATTAAGGTTCTAATTTTTGTTATGTATAGGGCCCCTAACTCTGGCTTCAAAGCATTTCTTTTCAAGCTAGACAGGGTTCTTGGTTCACTTTATGGGAAGTACCAAAAATTAATTGTATGTGGTGACTTTAATATTAATTTTGTATGTGATTGTGCAAGAAAAGAGATGTTGGAAAATCTCCTAAATTTATATGATCTAATGCAGACTGTGTTTTCTCCAACCAGGGTGAAGGGGAACATTAGCACACCCATAGACAATATTTTTATTCATTCTTCATCACTAATTGGACATTTTGTTAGCAAACAGGGGTAAGGCCTTTCAACCATAATGCACAAATTTTAACATTAAAAGGTTTTTGTACTCAAACAAATGTTATATGTAATTACAAACTATGTAAAAAAGCTAATACAATGAGAATAGAGAGTTTTTTTAAACCTTGTTGAAGAACAAGAGTGGTAAGATGTTTACAGTGCCAATAACATAGATGACAAATACGAGGGTCGTCCACAAAGTAAGTTCTGTTTCTATTTCTATCCGCAGCAGCGCTACAATCACAGTTTTGAGCATGCTTGGCAGTTACTCCGACTCAAGGAGAAGACATGTATGCCATTTTCAGATTGCTGCTGCTGATGTGTGCTTTGTAGTGCTTCTTTATAATGTCAGCTTTAAATGAAAATGCCGCCACACGGTGCAATTTCTTAATGGTCTTGCAGTAACCATGTGCATTAATTGTTTGGCCTCGTGGTAAGAAATAATTCAGCAAAATGCCTTTTCCCAAAAAATGATGCACATAACCTTTCAAGGTGTCAAGATTTGCTTAGGCTTAACCTTCATTGGGGATGAAGGGCGCCACCATTCCATTGATTGCCGTTTTGTTTCAGGGGTGTCATATGATACCCAAGTTTCATCCCCTGTGATTATCTGAGAAAGAAAACCATCACCTTCTTCATTGTAGTGCATCAAAAATTGAAGTGTACTGCCCATCCATTGTCCATTGTTTTTTGTGTTGTTCAGTAAGAATTTTGGGTACCCAATGTGAGAAAAGTTTTCAAAATTTCAGTTTTCCAATAACAATTTCATGAATTAGTGATAATGAGATTTGTGGAACTTCCATAGCAAGGGCACTAAGTGTAAACTTATGGCTGTGCTTAATCTTCTCTTCAATTGTGTGAACCAGTTCATCAGTAACCACAGACAGGCATCCACTTCATTCTTCATTGTGCACTTGATCACGTCCTTCATGTACAGTCTGACCCATCTTCTAACCATTGAATCATGAAGCATTTTGTCTGTAAACCTCACAGATTTGTTGATGAATTTCCTTTGGTTTAACTTTCTTTGCATTTAGAAAACGAATCACAGATCTGATTTCACACGTGGCGGAATTTTCGATTATGAGTGACATTATAAAGAAGCACTACAAAGCACACATTGGCAGCAGTGAACTGAAAATGACCTAAATGTCTTCTCCTTGAGTCAGAGTAACTGCCACACATGCTTGGAACTGTGATTGTAGCACTGCCATGGATAGAAATAGAAACGGAACTTACTTTGTGGATTTCCCTCATATAATGCTTTCCTTCACACATTTCTCATGCTCTTTGAAAGTTGCTTTCCATCAGAACATTCTTAACAGGATACTAGCAGTAAAAGGCACCCTGGGTGGCTGACTCATGGGATAAAGATATCATGTAGACAAAGTGGAAATTATATCGAACTGTTAGAAATAGTCACAATTGAGCTAGAGTAGCCCATTACAAACAGTATTGTAAGGTGTTTAAAATGTTATTAGGAAGGCAAAGAGTATGTGGTATGCAAATGGAATAGCTAATTCACAGGTTAAAATTAAAACCGTGTGGTCAGTTGTGAAGGAAGTGTCGAGTCAGCAGCACAAGGTTGCTGATATAAAGCCAGTTCATGGCCTGTAGAAAATAAACTAACACTAAACCACAATAAGACTCAGTTTTCGCAGTTTCTAACACACAATTCAATTCAATAAAACCTGAAATTTTATTGTAATTCCACAGAATTGGCACATGATTAGTGAAACTGAACTGTTTAAATTTATTGTATGAGAACAAATGTAAAAATAATGTTTTAAAAAATTAAAAAAAAAGCATAAACAAAAATATATTTATTTATTCATACACAACATAATGCTACAGAAGAATGCTGAAGATTAGATGGGAAGATCACATAACTAATGAGGAGGTATTGAATAGAATTGGGGAGAAGAGGAGTTTGTGGCACAACTTGACAAGAAGAAGGGATTGGTTGGTAGGACATGTTCTGAGGCATCAAGGGATCACCAATTTAGTATTGTAGGGCAGTGTGGAGGGTAAAAATCGTAGAGGGAGACCAAGAGATGAATACACTAAGCAGATTCAGAAGGAAGTAGGATGCAGTAGTTACTCAGAGATGAAGAAGCTTGCACAGGATAGAGTTGCATGGAGAGCTGCATCAAACCAGTCTCAGGACTGAAAACCATAACAACAACAACAACAACAACAACACAACATAAGTGTAACATGTAAATATATATGCACTGTGTGCTTCTTGTAAATAGAACAGTTTTTAAGTTTTTCGCCTGCCATTATATAGCTCACAGTCCATCAGAATTATTGTAAAAACCTTTGTTATTGGGGCTGTGGAAATTAGTTGTAGTAGCTCCACATTAGTTTTTGGCATAGATTTGTATGCCTGGATAAATTGTAAACATTTGTGTGTGTGTGTGTGTGTGTACACAATTACTTACACTATGATAAAGGGGGTCAAACTACTACTGTGCAGACTCTGTCCCCACCCTCCCTCCCTCTCTCTCTCTCTCTCTCTCTCTCTCTCTCTCTCTCTCTCATTCTCTCCCTCTCACTCAATCAGAGTCCATCACACGTTCTCTCACTAAAGTGAGTATTGTTAGTGTGGGAGAGTTTCAATCCCATCATCACAAATGACCCTTTTACTGTCATGAGTTGACAGGCCAATTTTAGACTGCAGCACAGTGTATACCTCATGCCCTCTCAATTGAATTACCGTATGTGGTGGCTACAGAGCAGCACTGCAAATGCTGCTGTACAGGCACGGCAAATAGTCTTTGACAGAAAGGGCTCTTGATGGCTATGACACTCACCCTTAGCCCTCCAGCGGTTGACACCTTCCAGTGTGCGATATGCATATATTTTTGATTGTAGACCTACAAACTCCATAATCAGCAATCCATTTGCCTCATCTTCCATAAGGACAATAACCTTCTTCTTCTGTGGAACAATACCATAAAGTACGAGGGTAAGTCAATTATTATCCACAATTTAGTTACATTTTTGTTTATTTTGATAGTACTGTGATTTCATGTTGATGACACATGCTTTGATTATTCATTGTTATATCTTTGCAATTTTCAAGCTGTTAGGTTAGTTTCGTTATCACTGCCATGCTGTTAATCATGGCTGCTCCGCTGTCTATTTGCACCAAAGAAGAGCAATGTTCAGTGATACATTTTTTTGTGGTCGGAAGGCTTATCAGGGGCCAAAATTCACCAAAGACTTTCGGTACAGTACAGGAACAGTGTTTTGACACAACGGAGTGTCTACAAATGGATTGAAAAATTCGAAAATGGTCATACCAGTGCTACGCACAATGAAGGAGCCGGATGACTGTTTACCACCACAAATGAAAAAACCATTGAGTGTTCACATGAAATGATTCTCTTAGACAGAGAATTAACTACTGATGAAGTGGCACATCATCTGCAAATTAGTTATGGTTCTGCCTACAAAATCGTCCACAACAGACTTGGGTTTCATAAAGTTTGTGCAAGATGAGTCCCAAAACAACTCACACAGTTGCATAAACAAACACGCTTGTATATCTGCAAAAAACATTTGGATCGCTATGGTAACGAAGGGGACAACTTCTTAGACAGGATCATAACTAGTGATGAAACATGAATCCATCATTAAGAGCCGGACGGTAAATGGCAGAGTATTCAAGGGAAACATCCACATTCACTGTGCAAGAAAAAGTTCAAGACCCAACCATCTGCAGTAAAACTAATAGGGTACTGAAACTTCCTGGAAGATTAAAACTGTGTGCTGGACTGAGACTCAAACTCGGGACCTTTGCCTTTCGCAGGCACAACTCACAACCCATCCTCACTGTTTCAATTCTGCCAGTACCTCATCTCTACCTTCCAAACTTCACGGAAGCTCTTCTGTGAACCTTGCATAACTAGTCCTCCTGGAAGAAAGGATATTGCAGAGACATGGCTCAGCCACAGCGTAGGGGATGTTTCCAGAATGAGATTTTCACTTTGCAGTGGAGTGTGCACTGTTGTGAAACTTTCTTACAGATTAAAACTGTAAGGCTGTATAATTCTTTGGCTCATTTATTTCAGCCAGCATAATTTCAATAAGGTGCTCTGGTTTCTTCAGTTGTTGCCTATTTCTCAATTCTATTTCACTAGAACTTTCTTTTGTAGGTTCCTTAAACGCACTTTCATCTTAATGATTCTTCAATTCTTCATTGCCTACTTCACTTGGGAGTAACACCATTGTCCTACCAGTTTTCTCAGGTTCAAAAACAACATCCTTACTCTGAATAATTCATTTTTATGATTCAATCCAAACTCAAAAGCCATCAATGCCATCAGAATAACCAACAAGCATTCCTAGTTTCCTTTTCGATCCCATTTCTTTCGCTTTTCCTTTGGAATATGAACAAAACACTTCACCCCAAAAATATGAAGTTTATTTAGCTGTATCATCTTTCCAGTGAATACCTCATAAGGTGTTTTGCCATCCACATGATTTGTACCAGTTCTGTTTAACACATAAACATCTGTGTTTACTGCTTTTGCCCACAAAAATAGGCAGGCTCTGAGCTAGTAACATGGTTCAAGCTAGTCCCACAACTGTTCTGTTAGTGCACTTAGCAGATCCCTTCTGCTTTGGAGTATAAGGATTTGTGATGACGAGTTGTATGCCATTTAATTTCATCACATCTTTAACTTCAGTATTATCAAATTCTCATCCACCATGAAATTGAAATGCTTTTGGTAGTTGACCACAAAAATTTTTCACAATGTTCACCATTTCTGCAATCTTCCCAGCAATCTCAGACTTCTGCTTGAGAAAATATATCATGTATAATCTTGAAAAGTCACAAGGAAGCAAAGAAAATATTCTGCTCCTCCCAGTGATTTACACTCCATAGGTCCACACAGATCAGCATGAATCACTTCTCCAGGTTGTGTGGCACGCTGCTGTTGTAACTGAAAACTGCTGCAATGGTGTTTCCCCTTAACACATGCCTCACAAAATTCTTCACCAAAGTCTTCAACTTCAACACCACGCTCCCTCAAGAATTGTTGGACGGACGTTTGTTTTGATGACCCAAGCGTTAATGCCAAATTTGCAGAGAGTCCTTTGACGTAAGATTTACCTCAGGATCACAAGGCTGAATTTGTTTTGCCACTCGAATCAACATCTTCAATAGGTTGCCACTGCGTATGCCACATGCTTTTACAATGCCATTGTTTCAGAACTCACACTTGTCTTTTGATGAATAAAAGTCTAATCCCTTGTCCATAGCAGATGATACAGAAAAGAGATTTCTTCACCCTTCTTGAGTATACAAAACATTATCCATATGGCGTAACTTCCATTTTCCATCAACAAAAGCTCCAATATAAATAGTCCCTTTTCCTAGTGTGTTCATAGTCGAATCATTGCCCATGCATATCTGCAGTGGTGTTGCAAACTTAGTAAATGATGTATACCACTCAGTTTTCTTAACCATGTGATTCTTCGCTTCACAGTCAGCGATCCATGAGTCCTCATCCAATTCTGCACTTATTACTTCACCAATGAAAGCCTGGTCAGGCAAATCACTTTTAATTTTGTTGTGGACAGTTTTTTGTTTGTGTTTCACATTTGGACAGATTTTTTTAATATGGCCAAATCCATCACAACTGAAGCATTTCAACTTCTTTTTGTTTGTAGTCATTTTGTATTTGTTTGATGAAGTAACATTCCTCATAGAGTGGCATCTGCATTATTAATGTTTCCCTTGTTAGTGAGAAGTGCAACTACCTCATCTCGTTTCTCCCTCCGACAAGCACGGTGATACTGTCATCAGACGTTAACACATCCATTAAATGTTTTAGTGTTTGTTGATCTTCACATCTTGACCACCACAACTGTCGCAGACTTTCATAACTGTCAGGCAGTGTGTCAAGTAGTCACACCATCAATGATGATTCATCAGGTTTCACATTGAGTTGTTGCATTCGAAGAAACAAGTTTTCAAAACGAGTGAGATGTGTCACCATGTCATCGCCTGAACTCATGTAAAAATTGAATTCTGACTGAACAGAATGTGCAGCTTGCTTTTTTTTCTGTTCAAACATGGCATGTAGCGTGTCCCACATATCTCATGGACTTATGCATGCAACCAACAATGCCATGACTTTTCCTTCTACAGTTCTAACAATAGTCTGACTCACTGACTCCACTGGACCATGCCATTCACCAGGACTTCGTCTATTATCATCATGCCTGCAGTCCTTCCCACATCTCCTTAAGTGACATTCTGCCACCCACCCAACCTACACAACATCCTGGCTCATCCCTAGGCTGCTCCCACTCCCAGCCACTTGCCACTGGGGTCATATCCCTGTCAAAGATAAGGTATAAAACCCACCTGATTCACTCATCCAGCACATCTGACACAAGTCCTATCATAGGATTACCCTATCCCATCAGAGTCAGAATCATCTGTGCAAACAGCCATGTCATATAGCAGCTACACTGCAGTTTCTGTTTGCACATCACTTTATGTGAGCATGACGACAAATCACAAACCAGTTGTCCAGCACAACACACAGCTTGATACAACATGCTTGAGTTCAATGGTTGCTTCACAACTTGTGCCATCTGTGTCCTTCCCCTCAGCATCAGTTTTTCTGAACTACTCAGATGAGAGTTATCCATGCTGCACATTCTTTGCCCTCATAATTATCCTGGCATGCACCTCCACTCAACTCAGCCCCTGTAGCCAACAGTCTTCCCATCATTAAAGTTAAAATCTTCTGGGTTGTGAGGCTGCTCATATTTCCTCTAAAATAACTGACGTTTCAACCCCTCTGCTGGGATCTTCTTCAGGATCTTCCAGTGTCTGACACTGCTAAAACACTTATAAAGGGGAGATTTCCCACATTTGTACTGGAGAAGTGAAAGCATTGGTAAAATTCTAGCAACTATCATTGGCGGGCCATTCTCATAGGCTAATATTCCCGTGCTGATGCAAAAGAAGGGGTGTCATTGGCTCAACTCTTGTGGATACTATTGGTGGCCCATCATCACTGGATAGAAAGGCACTATTCTACACTAACTCTGGAGAAGGGTTATTAATTGAAATTCCTCCTACTGCTATTGGTTGACTGTCATCATTGGCTAGATGTGAAATGGACAGAGCAAGAGAGGGGGAATGTTTACCCAAAATATTATTGTCTGCCAAGGTGACTTGCAGTGCACTGTTTATGTCACTCACACACCACAGCCATATATTCTCTTCCTTGATGGTGGGGAGCCATGATGCTGCAAGCCTATAGCCATCCTCTCTACTGAAATTACATGCATTCTTGGAAATTTCAACTGCTTCTTGGACCTCTCTTCTATAAATGTTTGTTTCCTTAGCCAGCATAAGTACGCTATTAAAATCGATGTCAGAGCTACAGTTCTCATGATATATATGAGTGCAGGCTTTCTCGGCGAATTTCATATATGAAGTCTTCGTGGGTTGTCAGCTGAGTAGCGTCATCATCTCGTAGGAATGTTTCGATGCAATGCACCTCCATCATCTTCAGGTGAATATGATGGAGACCCATTCCATCGAAATGTTGCTATGAGACGACAACGCTACTCGGCTGGCAACCCATGAAGACTTCATATATAGTTCTCATGATATTCCACTACTGTCATTTTTACATTTCTTTTAGCCGTGTGTGTCATTTGTGTTCCTTAATGTGTTCTTTAACATTTATCCTGTTTCGCCTACATACACTTTACCACAGCCACATGTCACTTCAAAGGTGCCTTCACTGTAGAGGCAATCAGGTGCATCCATTTTTCGTCAGAAATTTTTTTATTTTGTTTTGACTGAAGAAAGATATCTGGATTACATTTTTCTTTAAATTTCTGCCTATGTGATCAGTGAACCCATAAACGAATGTCCCTTCTCCAGCTTAAGTGTGGAATAGTGCATTTCTAACCAGTGATGATGGGCCATCAATAGTATGCACAAGAGTTGAGCCAGTAACGCCCCTTCTTCGGCATCAGTGCGGAAATATTAGCCTGTGATGATGGCCCACCAGTGGTAGCCACAAGAATTTTAACCAATACTCCCACTTCTCCAGCAAAAACATGGGAAAACTCCCCTTTATAAGAGAACACAACACTGGTCACTGCCAGGGTTCTAGCAGTAGTGGACACCAGAAGATCCTGAAGAACATCCCAGCAAAGGGGTCAAAATGTTGATTATTCTAGAGGAAATACGACGTGGCCCACAACCCAGAAGATTTTAACTTTAGTGGCAGTGCTTGGTCCAGAGCATGGTCCAGCTGCTTGGCTGGGAATTCCATTATGATGCTGATTTTATGTAATTGCAATCTTTCATTTATAAATTTATATGTTACATTCATAATTCGCAATTGCTGCGTGATAAGAACCTTCAACCATTCGATTCATGTGTGTATGCATATTGTATACAGTAGACTCAGCAGTATTTGGCCTGTAATGCAGGAACTATGTATCCCAGCCCCTAGACAACGAAACCAGCCAAAACTATTAACATTTCAACCCTGAGTCGGAGGGAACGTAGTTGAGGGCCACACCCTTTCATCATGGTTTTTAATTTGAAAGCCCACAAGGTAAATTACCAAGCATTTTGGCCTTTCTCTCCTGGTGTCATGATAATGATCTTATTCCCAAATTTGCCACCATGTGCAGACAATGAAAGCCAGGGGGTCTATCAAAGGGCAAGCCAAGCACTTCATTGTGAATGAATTCAGCAAATATGCAGAGACTTGAATTATGTTAGCTCTGTTTTAACTGATGTGCATTTTTCCCTGGCAGCAACTGTGTCACCCCAGGACTGGGATAAAGTGGTCAGGATAACATTTTATCATTCAACACATTTTTCAGATTTCAGTGCTATGAAACAAAAAAAGAAGTTCGAGAAGCTAGCAGTTACAGAGCACAAGGAAGACACTACTGTGGATCCGAAATGAATAGTGGTGAACCTCTCGTCAGAAGTACTCGATGAAGCAGCTTTTTCAGTTCTGGGCAAAGGTCTGAATTTCACAACTACACTGAACAGAATTCCTGTTAAAGTGCCATCAAAGCATCTTGTTTCATTTACCAAAGTTGCAGGATGAAGAAGTAAGACAAGATGTGTCGAGAATTCTACAGAAATTGAAACCTCCCAAAAGAAACATATTGGCACAGAGCACAAGGAAGACACTACTGTGGATCTGAAATGAATAGTGGTGAACCTCTCGTCAGAAGTACTCGATGAAGCAGCTTTTTCAGTTCTGGGCAAAGGTCTGAATTTCACAACTACACTGAACAGAATTCCTGTTAAAGTGCCATCAAAGCATCTTGTTTCATTTACCAAAGTTGCGGGATGAAGAAGTAAGACAAGATGTGTCGAGAATTCTACAGAAATTGAAACCTCCCAAAAGAAACATATTGGCACAGGAAATGAAATCTCTTAATGAACTCATGAGAAATGAAAGCATTGTTGTAACAAAATCCAATAAGGGGAATGCTGCCATTGTTTTGGACACTGTCAATTATCACAGAAAGATGGAACAACTGCTAGCTGATCCTGTGTATCACAAGTTAAAAAGCGATCCGATGAACAGAATTGTTCAGAAAGTGAAAAACCTGATATCAGACTTGAGATTGGACAGCTCTATTACAAAGAATGTAACACCTTGAATACCTGTCTCACTCAGAATGTATGGACTACCCAAGATGCCTAAAGAATCGGTTCCTTTGAGGCCTATCGTCTGTGGGATTAACTCGCCAACTTATTTCTTAGCATGATATTTATCTGGTAAGCTGAGACATCTAGTTGGTAAAAAAACACTTTTGTCAAAGATTCAAAACATTTTTTAGAAATTGTATGCACACTGAAGATATCTGCAAGTGACATTCTTGTTAGCTTTGATGTGACATCGTTATTTACTAACGTCCCAGTTTCAGACACAATGGAGACCATAATGGAGAAAGTTGCTCCAGATGTTTGTGACTTAATTGAATTATGTCTTCATTTGAGCTATCTGAAATATGATGGTGAATTCTATGAACAGGCTGACGGCCTTGCTATGGGCTCAACCATTTTGTTAGTTGCAGCTGAAATTTTTATGGAACATTTTGAGTAACAGGTGTTCAGTAATGCTCCTTTTAAGCCTTCTTGTTGGCTCCACTATGTAGATGAAACATTTGTTATATCACCACTCAGTGAAGAAGAACTTCATGTGTTCCACAATTTCTTAAATGGAATTCACCCCAATATCAAATGTACCTTGCAGGTTGTGAGTGAGTTCGATCACCTGTTCCTAGATGTGTTGGTATATAGAAGATCTGATAACAACCTAGGTCACAGAGTGTATAGAAAGCTGACTAACACAAACAGGTATTTAGATGCCACTTCAAACCACCACCCAGCCCAGAAGCAAGCAGTGCTCAACACAATGTCCTCACATGCTTGCTGTACCAGCGATGACGACAACTTGGAATTGGAGTTGAATTTTTTTAGAGGACATTGAAAGCAAATGGCTACGATGGTTGTTCAATTGACAGGGCTTTTAGACAGAATATTAATCATGCTAATAAGAATGCTGAGGAACCACCTTCTCACTCTGTTAGGTTACCATTTGTTTCTGGGGTTACTGACTGCATGGGTAGAATTCTAAAGCAAAATGGTATCCAGATATCTTTCTTTAGTCAAAACAAAATAAAAGATTTTTTGACAAAAAATAGATGCAATAGATTGCCTCCACAGTGCAGGCATCCATCAAGTGACATGTGGCTGCAGCAAAATGTAAATAGGCAAAACAGGAAGAACTTTTAAAGAATGCATTAAGGAACACAAGCAACATGTAAAATTGGCAATAGCAGAACGTCATGAGAACTGTGGCTCTGACATTGATTTTAATAATGTATGTGTGCTGGCTAAGGAAACAAACATTTACAGAAGAAAGGTCCAAGAAGCAGTTGAAATTTCCAAGAATGCATGTAATTTCAATAGTGAGGACAGCTATAGGCTTCCAGCATCGTGGCTCCCCACCATCAAGGAAGTGAATATGCAGCCACGATGTGTGAACAACACAACCAATGTGCTGCAAGTTGCCTTAGTGGACAATAATATTTTGGGTAAACATTCCCACTCTCTTGCTCTGTCCGTTTCACATCTAGCCAATGATGATGCCAACCAGTAGCTGTAGGAGGAATTTCAACCAATAACTATTCTCCAGCATAAATGTGGAAGAGTCCCTTTCTATTCAATGGCAATGGGCCACCAATAGTATCCATAAGAGTTTAGCCAATAACACCTCTTCTTCTGCGTCAGTGTGGGAATATTAGCCTATGACAATGGCCCGCCAATGGTAGCCACAAGAATTTTAACCAATACTGCCACTTCTCCAGCACAAACACAGGAAAACTCCTGTTTATAAGAGAACACATCTCTGCCAGTGTTCTAGAAATAGTGGACACTGGAAGATCCTGAAGAAGATCCTAGCAGAGGGGTTGAAAAGTTGATTATTTTAGAGGAAATATGATGCAGCCTAACAACCCAGAAGATTTTAACTTTAATGAAAATGGCCACAAAAGCCTGCAGATTTACAGTCTTCCCATCCTCTGTCCTGCCACCTCCTCCCTTTCCACCCATTCGCTTCATCATCACTGCCCATGGAGACTTTCCTGTACACTGTCTGTCCACTCTCTCAAATTCCTATCCCATACTACAGCTGCCTCCCTCCATGCCACTGGATATTCCTTCCCAACCACTCCTCAGCCTTCCCATCTCTTTCTCCTTCTTCCCATCCCACTCCTCCCCACCTGACAACCCCTCATCACAATCTACCTGCTGTACTGCAATCCCAGCTCTGTGTGTTCAGCCAGCACAGTGTAGTTGCAAGTGTGTGTGTGTGTGTGTGTGTGTGTGTGTGTGTGTGTGTGTGTGTGTTTGTGATTTTCGACAGTGCTTCTGTTATTTGTTATTTGGTGGGTGGTCTGCTTTACTCCTAATTATTTATGTTCTACCAGAATTTTCCTAATGGCTCTGAGCACTGTGACACTTATCAGAATTTTCGTTATCACAATTGTAGAGTGAAAATAAATAATGGGCAACTTGCAAAAAAATTTCTTAGTTAGACACAAAAAACCAAGCTAAGTGTCATTGCCAACAACTTGAAAAGTGGGCTAACTACTACAATAATTTCTAGTCAGTGCATATAAGGTGCTAAAGATAACGTAAGCGGTATGTGGTGACCCACTGGTGAGGCTAAAGTGGACTGAGTGCCACAAAGCTCCATAATTGTTTGCACCATGTGACAGTGATTTTGCCCAGATTTAAAAACGTAAGAGTGTCATGTATGTAAGAACCCTGTAAAACTCATGGAGAATGGGACAACTAAAAATCCATTTATGGTTACTATGCTCCAGTCTGAGAACTTTTTTATTTTAAACATCTGGCTGTTACTCATATTAACACACCAAAAATAAATATTTCCAAATGTAATTAGATATAAATGAAAAATATTGCACCTGGTGTCTTCAATACAAGAACAATGTTGATGAACTTGAAGACTGGAGCACTTACAAGATTTTCTAGAAAGTGATTACTACTAACATAATAAAGAACTTTGTTTTACCATCTCTACATCTACATCTACATGATTACTCTGCAATTCACATTTAAGTGCTTGGCAGAGGGTTCATCGAACCACAATCACACTATCTCTCTACCATTCCACTCCCGAACAGCGTGCGAGAAAAACGAACACCTAAATCTTTCTGTTCGAGCTCTGATTTCTCTTATTTTATTTTGATGATCATTCCTACCTATGTAGGTTGAGCTCAACAAAATATTTTCGCATTCGGAAGAGAAAGTTGGTGACTGAAATTTCGTAAATAGATCTCGCCGTGACAAAAAACATCTTTGCTTTAATGACTTCCATCCCAACTCACATATCTGCCACATTCTCTCTCCTGTTACGTGATAATACAAAACGAGCTGCCCTTTTTTGCACCCTTTCGATGTCCTCCGTCAATCCCACCTGGTAAGGATCCCACACCATGCAGCAATATTCTAACAGAGGACGAACGAGTGTAGTGTAAGCTGTCTCTTTAGTAGACTTGTTGCATCTTCTAAGACATAAAAACAACCTGCCAGCTGAAAAGAAAAAAGTATCTGCAACAAATGCTGCTGTATTTGAAAGTAGTTAAAATAATGTTTTTTGAAAAGTTAACCAATTAAAATTGCTTTGTGCTCTACAAAAATAAAAGAAGGATTAAAAATAATTTAATCACATGATAGTGTATCTGTGAAATGTTTATTATTAACAAAATGGACAAACACTTGTGATTTATTTCACTGGCACTTGTCCCATTTTTGCCAATACCTGTATGGCCTTTAACAAGTTTTGCATTTTTCATAATAAAATATTTATTTTCTTGATAAGATGAAGGGAACTTTAAAAATTTTTGCAATAGTTGTGTGACTCTTTCTGTACATAGCTCTAGCACTCCATCTTCAGGCCACAAGTGGCCCACTGGGACTATCCAACCGCCATGTCATCCTCAGTTGAGGACGTTGATAGGAAGGGCGTGTGGTCACACTGCTCTACCGGTCATTATGATGGTTTTCTTTGACCGGAGCTGCTACTATTCAGTCAAGTAGCTCCTCAATTGGCATCACGAGGCTGAGTACACCCTGTAAAATGACAACAACGCATGGCAGCTGGATGGTCACCCATCCAAGTGCCAGTCACGGCCAACAGCACTTAACTTCTGTGATCTCACGGGAACTGGTGTATCCACTGCAGCAATGCCAGTGCCTCTTGCTGTATGTGATAAATAACAAATATTGTTGAGGTTTTTTGTTAAAATATTTTTGTCAAAAAGAGAGAAAAATCGCTTGGAAACAGTCTTTAGCCCTTCACTGATTTTCACTCTACATTTATGCTGGCTACAATGTTGTAATTTGAAATGAGTGAGAAATATTTGAGTTGCAGTGGCATTGTTAATTCTGGGATTTTCTTTTATCACATGGGGAAAATAGGGAGATGTGTAGGGTGACCAAATTTTTAGGCTTGCAAATTTTGAACAGAAATCCAAAAACTTTCAATAAATTCTGTTGTCTTTCTGCTTATGTTGCTACCAGTTGTATGTTCTGATCATCTTAATATTGAAACATCACTCTTGTGCCCATGCAAAGTCCCATCAAGAAGGGCCATATCCCACAATGATGCGTGCAAGTCAACAATGTCCTACTAGCAGCCAGTACATCTCTACTGATTCACTATACTACAACGAATAAACTAATGTTTCCCTCAGTTTTTATAAGAATGCAAAATTAAAAGAAAGACAGAACAACAGTATATTCACTTACATGTAATAATAGGCAGCGTTTTGACATTCCCTCAGCGGGATTCCTGTCTCAATGTGCATTGTTCTCCTTGTGACAAACTTCGTATTCAGCAAGTGACTTTTAACAATTTTATTTGCAAATACGAAGATATAGATGTGCAACTTGTGAGTTGGAAGCAAATGCAAGAATATTTTTACCTCATTTATTTAATTATGGTCTTGTAAGAAATTGCTGGTGGTTTTCAGTAGTGTAATAACAAGCAGTGGTGTAATTGTATTTTCAGATTTCTCTACAAGATTTTTCTTTGCAGATACAGTGAAAAAATAGGGGTTTAACGGATCCCCAGATTACAATCCAAAAGTGTCAAAACAGTGCTTGTGAGAATAACAATTAAAATTTATGTATTGAGGCTAAATAACATTTTAAACAGTAAACAAAAAGTCAAAACAAGTCCCCTGGAGTACACAAGAAGAATGTGTACATGTGTTGCAGCGTATGTGGTACTTCACCGATCATGATGATAAAAGGAAGCAAGAAGGTAACCTTCTCATATGTAAGAAAGTGATTAATATCTTATTAAGTGCATTACTACATATGATCAGAGTTCTTGCTTGTAAAGATGTAATAATAAAAAATAATGCTTCAGTTCTATCCAAATAACATTCTTATTCAAATTAAATTATCCTAAAAATAATGAAAGCTGAATTACACTGGCAACCATGACAAGACAAAATAAGTGAATAGTAATAGAAAGAGAATAAAAATATTTTTTGTGTTATTACATGTACTTGTATTACACAGATTTTAAATGTTTTGTTCCTATAGTTTCTTATGAGCACTGGAGAGCTGTAAGACTAAAAAGAAGTCAACTTCCCACAGCCAATGACGTCATTAGTGATGCCATCTGTAAAGTCATAAAAAATTATGTCTTGCTTATTCCCAGAATCTACCAAACTTAAACAAGGTTCTGATAGATTCGAAGTTCAGAATTCAGTCCATATTTCTAGGCATTTGCTTTGGTTTAGTAAAATTAGGTTATTTCTTAAAATAGTAGTATCGTAGATTAACCATGGTATTTTCCAGTATCTATATTTGTGGAATAACATTAACTATTGTTCATTTAATATAGTATTAGTGAATGAAAGAATTTTGGTGGTTGTGGGAAAGATCTCAAAACAGACTAAAATGGATCCAATCAAAAAAGACAACATTCAACCACAAGCTGAAAATCTTGAGCAAGCTGTGCTAAGCAGTGAATTCAAAGACCCATTATCAGAAATGTTCAAAAGGATGGTCATGCTAGCAGGGGTCATGTCCATTGTATTGAATGAGGTTGGGCCTATGCCTGTGAAATAAGAAATATTGGAGACTCAAGCTGCGAATGAAGGAGGGTTCTGATGTTAAGACAATACTGGCAAAAGAAGGGATATGGTGAAAGAATTTTTTGAGTCACAGAGTAATATGGCAAAGGAAATTTCTAAAGAGATTGTTAAGTTAAAATGAGCTCAGGCTGGATTTCCTGAAGCAATAAATAAACTTACGAATGAGGTAGGTGAAATACAAATCTCTTAAGAGCGATTATGAGAAGCTATTCCTATAGTGTCAGAACAAGTTAATGAATCATCTCTTCAGCAATAAGAATTATTAATCAGTGGTTTACCTTACAAAAAAATAACAGTTTGCCACAGAATTCACTAGTTGGATATCTGGGAAAGATGAACAGCTTGTTAAGTATCTGCATGGTTGTAACACCACCCCAGAGTAGTCGATGTCGGCACAAATGTAGCTATACTAGCCGATGGTGGGTTGACAACAAGCTGGAACCCTGGACTCCATTAGGGCAATGAATCTTGATGTATTAGTCAATGTGCAGGAGAGCAGAGAATCCAAACAATGCTTAGAGAACAACTGTGGAGGATAGCATAGCACACAACCAACATGAATGACTGACAACTGAGCACACAGAAAAAAAGCACTACACTAGGTGAAGACTTGATCTATGGGCATTAAAATCAGCATTAGAGCTGGCAGGACAAGTCTATTGCTGCTGGAGGTAAAAATCTGGGTCAGTGGCTCTGCCTGTGCTATGCTTTGTGTGCACTATTCATGACAATATTTTTTACTGTGTCACTGCAATAACCGTCAGCTCCTCTGTGTCCATATCAGTGCCTGAAAAGCTCACTGAAGGCTGAAAATGAACAAGTTTGTACCATGGCCTGTATCACAAAATCAGAGAGAGCATGAGATTCCTACGCAGTGGGACAACCACTGAAAACCACTGAAGGAGACCATGCTGATGCAGCTTGCACTGCTGAAGGGGTGGAAGGCTGCGTAAGCTGGGATAATGATTGAGGTCCACTGGCATGAGCTGGGCCAAAGTTTCTGTCAGTGCTGAGTAGGGGAAAGAGGGTAAAGTAGTAGTAGTAGTAGTAGTAGTAGTAGTAGTAGTAGTTTATTCATCCAGAGACAATGTACATTGCATGGATTTCGTCAAAAAATACATAGTATATACACTCCTGGAAATTGAAATAAGAACACCGTGAATTCATTGTCCCAGGAAGGGGAAACTTTATTGACACATTCCCGGAGTCAGATACATCACATGATCACACTGACAGAACCACAGGCACATAGACACAGGCAACAGAGCATGCACAATGTCGGCACTAGTACAGTGTATATCCACCTTTCGCAGCAATGCAGGCTGCTATTCTCCCATAGAGACGATCGTAGAGATGCTGGATGTAGTCCTGTGGAACGGCTTGCCATGCCATTTCCACCTGGCGCCTCAGTTGGACCAGCGTTCGTGCTGGATGTGCAGACCGCGTGAGACGACGCTTCATCCAGTCCCAAACATGCTCAATGAGGGACAGATCCGGAGATCTTGCTGGCCAGGGTAGTTGACTTACACCTTCTAGAGCACGTTGGGTGGCACGGGATACATGCGGACGTGCATAGTCCTGTTGGAACAGCAAGTTCCCTTGCCGGTCTAGGAATGGTAGAACGATGGGTTCGATGACGGTTTGGATGTACCGTGCACTATTCAGTGTCCCCTCGACGATCACCAGTGGTGTACGGCCAGTGTAGGAGATCGCTCCCCACACCATGATGCCGGGTGTTGGCCGTGTGTGCCTCGGTCGTATGCAGTCCTGATTGTGGCGCTCACCTGCACGGCGCCAAACACGCATACGACCATCATTGGCACCAAGGCAGAAGCGACTCTCATCGCTGAAGACGACACGTCTCCATTCATCCCTCCATTCACGCCTGTCGCGACACCACTGGAGGCGGGCTGCACGATGTTGGGGCGTGAGCGGAAGACGGCCTAACGGTGTGCGGGACCGTAGCCCAGCTTCATGGAGACGGTTGCGAATGGTCCTCGCCGATACCCCAGGAGCAACAGTGTCCCTAATTTGCTGGGAAGTGGCGGTGCGGTCCCCTACAGCACTGCGTAGGATCCTACGGTCTTGGCGTGCATCCGTGCGTCGCTGCGGTCTGGTCCCAGGTCGACGGGCACGTGCACCTTCCCCCGACCACTGGCGACAACATTGATGTACTGTGGAGACCTCATGCCCCACGTGTTGAGCAATTCGGCGGTACGTCCACCCGGCCTCCCGCATGCCCACTATACGCCCTCGCTCAAAGTCCGTCAACTGCACATACGGTTCACGTCCATGCTGTCGCGGCATGCTACCAGTGTTAAAGACTGCGATGGAGCTCCTTATGCCACGGCAAACTGGCTGACACTGACGGCAGCGGTGCACAAATGCTGCGCAGCTAGCGCCATTCGACGGCCAACACCGCGGTTCCTGGCGTGTCCGCTGTGCCGTGCGTGTGATCATTGCTTGTACAGCCCTCTCGCAGTGTCCGGAGCAAGTATGGTGGGTCTGACACACCGGTGTCAATGTGTTCTTTCTTCCATTTCCAGGAGTGTATATACACACATATAGGGTGAACAATACTATACAAAATACAGATGTGCATAGTAGACTACATAACATCTGACCACATTGAAATAGCATGTACAACTTTGATTATTTACATTGATGTATGAGAAAGACTTTTTACATGGAATACACAGTTGATATTTAGATATAACACATACAATTCTAGCACTTTTGTACATATTATTTATTTAGATCATAGCAACAGTCAGATAAAAATTACTATTGGCACAGAGTACATAAATATAATTGTTTAGTATGAAGCTATTCCAGGTATTCTTTTACACTATAATAGCAGTTGGTCATTAAAAATTTGAATACTGCTTCTTTAGATGAAGACAATTTTTGTATTTCTTTTATCTCTACCAGTAGTTTGTTATACAATCTGCTTCCTTGTATGTTTGTTTGTTTCTGCGCCAAAGCTTTGTTAACTCTTTTTATATGAATGTCATTGCACTTTCTTGTGTTGTAAGTATGTAGATCCGAGTTGGAGGCAATGGCACCAGGGTTCCAAGGTTGCGGTCACAACTAATTGGAATGATGGATCAGCTGCTGCCAAATGAGTTCACCACAAACTGCTGCTGATCTTTATGGCCCGCCATTAAACTGGGCAGCCATCCCTGCCGCTAGCCAAAAGACTGCATCTAAACAGCAGCACCAAATGGAAAACATGGTGGACCATGTTGGTCTGGGTGGGACAGGAGACATAAGGTGCAACAAGTCCAGAAGATCTATCTGTTGGAGTACATGCAAACATTCTGCCAGACTACACCTGTTAACAAGTGTCATCCAGTGTAGACAGAAATATAAGTCTCATTGAGTCTTGAACATATGCACAATCTGTTATACCTCCAAAACAGACGCTGAGTGAAACATGCTGTCATCAGATGCATACTGTTGTGAAAGCAAAAGATTTCAAACTCTGGTGACTCAAACTACCAACTGTTATCATATATGAGGGTACAGGATGAGCCCTCAGTTGCAAAAATGACCAATTATGCATGAACAGTCACCAATGACATCATATAGGACTGCTTGTCAATGTATGGGAAGTTTGACAATGCATCAACCACCAACAACCTGACACTTCCCAAAAAAGAGTTAAAAATTCGACTTGTACACTATTCCAATGATGCTCAGAGACTGGCCAAGAGCATGCAGCAGCACAGCCTGATTTTGTGCAAAGGCTGTGCAAGCCCGTACAAGATGTTCAAATCACAATCAATTGCTGGCCAGTAGATGGGTAACATCATATGAGACATACTGGGATCATGCAGCAACTGGCGTATGCAAGCACACAACACCTGAGGGACAACCTCTCAACAGATTTGCTCTTCTGTGGCAAGCATGAGGACCTCTGACAATGTTGAGTCAATCACATAAGAGAAAAATGTATGCTATGCCAAATATGCTCCTGAAAGAGTGCACTCTGGCTGCACCACCTGGGCAGTTGATGCAATTTTCCAGAAAATCAAGTCGGAAGCTGTAGTAGCTGTGAGCCCCCTTTCTGTGAACAGAAAATTCAGCAAGGTCTGCTACAAAGCATTATCCAAGGCAAAAGTGAGACCTTCTTGTAAGTCAAAATCTGGCTCCGGTACCACTGGCAATCATGATAGTGCATCCACGTTTACATGCTGGGTGGCAGACTGATATAGAATTTCATAACAATAACATAACAGTGGTGTGCCATCTCTGCCACTGGTGGACAGTCTTATCTGGCAGCTTGGAATGAGGGCCAAATAAGGAAGCCCTGAGTAAAAGAAGCCAAATGGGGAGCGGAGAGTGAAAGCTGCTTGAGGGACTGAAAAGCCCATTGAAAATCCATAGACTAGATAAATTTTATTCGTTTTTTTTTTTTTTTTTTTTTTTTTTTTAAGTCAGTTAGGAGGGTGGCAGAAATGTGTGGTGTGGGGAAGGAGCTTAACATAATACAAAATCTTGTCTAAAGCTCTCTTAGTTCTTGGGCACTGGCAAGTTATGCTGGTTTTGACATGCTTGACTATAGGGATGAAGTAATCTTTGCTGTAAACATGCTCACAAAGTAAACCTTTAAAGGAAAAATTACATTTGCCCAATTTTCAATGGAGGACTTTTTACAGAAGGTGTTGGAAAACCGCTTACAGATTCTGCAAATGTTCCTCTTGTTGCAGAGATATTCTAAAAGGCAACTAATTAAATTGATAAGGTCCAAAGGGCGCATTGAGCACTAAGAAACTTGAAAAAGCAGTGTCCAGTGGCATCTACAGGTATGCATCATGCAAACTGAAGCATAAAAAATATGGACCACAGGCAGCATCACCAACAACTCCTCCAACCATGGAACTAGATATGAATCCATGGCCCAGTGCACATTTATTGTCTATTTAAAATCACCAGAAAGGTGTATAGCACCTTCTGGTTTCTGAAACACCATCAAAGTGGTAGTCTGCTGAGTTTACAAAATAGGGAACATGACGCTGAGGTCCTGCCAATGCTATAACTCGGTCTTGAGCTTTTCATGCATAGTAAGGGGAATGAGGCATGGGTGACAAAATTTAGGTGGCTTAAGAGAGACATGTGCTTAGAAATATTTTATCTGACACATGGTATTCTCAATAAGCTTGTCATATGACCATAATAAGGAGATCAAATGTTGAAAGATGACTGACAGACAATAGATGTTCTTTGACAATTATCTGGGTGCTGGTGAATTTACCACCAATGATGTAAGCTGCTGTTCCATATCCTAATACTGTACAGGACAGAGAATTGTCCCATCAGAGTTACACTGTTTACTGTAAGATACAATGTGATGTAGTAGCCAATACAATGCAGGTAGCTCAAGAGCATGTATATATCTAAGTTAAGTATGCTGACCATTATGCCTGTGTATACCTGAAAACTCAGTCAGTCATCCATCCACTAGCAATGACAGAAGAATATGCCATTGCATTACCACTGCAGGGATGGCATCTGTGAGCCAGGAAGGTGCGAGCAAGTGGTGGAGGCAAGGGGGAGCCCAGGAGGATCCAGAGAAAGGTGGCTGCAACGTTGGCAAGTTCTTTATTGAAGCATCTGCACTGTGTAGTAGATTGAGTCAGTTGCCAGCTGGCTGCTGACTGCTGCTGGACTGGCTGCTTGCATGCCCCATATTGCTGACATGGAGTCTCTGCCATGTAATAACAGCCTCATTATGCAAGACCGCAAAACATAGAATGCAACAGTGCCCAAGCTGAAGAAAATCTGCACTGCCTACAGAAGTAGCAGAAGATATGCCTCTACAGGATATGAATCAGCAACAGAAACAGTATGAGACTCAGAGCCAGTTTCTACAAGAAACAAACACCTACTACAGATAAGTAAACAACTGAACACAGACCAGAACAGATCCATGACAAATTTATGAAAGCATAGAAAACATGATGCAGCTCATTAGGCTGTAAGAGCCGATAATGCTTACTACACATTAAAACATCTGGTTAGGAATACGCATCCAAAAGAAGAGTGTATTACTTTTCCTGTAATTGATTTCATCGACAAAATTCATCTGAAAGTGAACTACCTGTAAACAGAAGTGGAAAAACTGGAGAATTATTGAAACACATTTCTGACAAAAGAAATGAATCATTCTCCCTAGGTATGTATACAGGCATTGCAATGATGCATGGTCATATAGCATAGGATTACAGATGACAATGGGCAGAATTTGAACATATAACCATCATCCCTAATGGAAACAGAAACAGGATGGCTTAATGCCTTGAGAAGTTCCAGTATACCACATGAGACAAGAAGCGTGGCTGAGGTGTTGCAGTTAGATGTATTGTGCCATAAGAACCATATACTACAGCATGAAAGGTCATCAGTATACCAATAACTGCTCAGACAGATACGCAAGGGCAACATATTGGCAGCTATAGTTGTATTTAACACGGTCAAACAGTGACAAAAATATCACAGCATTGTTCAGAATGTTTAATCTGTGTTAAAATGTTAACCACAAATGCTAGTTGCATTCTGGTTTACATGTATTTTCTGTTTAGTGTGATATCAATGAGTATCTGCTAAGACTAAAGGATATTAGTCACCTAGGACAAATTAAGCTTCCTGTGTACTCCTCTAATGCAAATGCAAACTCAGTTTTGTGCTATACTGCCTGACTGATGATCATGGAAGACAACTAGGAGAAGGCATTATGGAACTCGACATACAGGTACTGAATACACATCACAACTTGCCAATCTAAAAACGGAGAGTTGGAGCAATGTCAAATATAAACATCACTCTAGCAGTCACAGCAGTGGTATGCCATGTGAAGGACTGGAAGGTTGAGAGTGGAATAGCATTGAGTGATCACCATATTGTACACTATACCATCACTAAAAGGGAAATCCAAAATGCCACAGAAAAAGTGCATGAAAGGGTCAAATACAAAATCAAGGAGGCTAACTGAGAAGAAAAATCCATTGCCAGCTGATGATTTAGATGTCAATGCACAAGAAACTGACAGTGGCTGTACATAGAGCAATGGAGACATTGATATCTAACAGGAGGAGTCATCCTAGAAGAGTACCTTGCATGCAGACCAAGGTGCTGTAGAAATTAAGATGAGAAACAAGAAGAGCTAAGAAGCTATACATGAGCAACATGACCCAAGAAAAAAAAAAGAGTCCAAAGGTAGCATAGATATAGGTATGTTAAACAACATTTTAAAGAAGAGTTATGGGAAATAAAACTGGAATGACGGAAGAAATTTGTGGAGGCTAACTTAGTAACTGATTCCCGGACTATAAATATAAAATAGTCTGAGAGAAAATATGATCACCAACAGTTTTATCCATGCTCAATAGGAATCATGGGATGGTAAAAGAAAGTTGGGAACAGTCAGCTGCCCTGCTAATGGAAACACTGCTTATTGACAATGGAGAAGAAGGCAAGGCATAAGACCAGTGTAGGTTATGAAAAATGTTATAGGAAGACTATAGAAACAAAAATGTGTGCCCCTTTGCACTAGAAGAAATTGGGCAAATAGTTTTAAGACTGAAAAAGAAAAAAATCTCCAGCACTGAATGGGACCCCCACTGAAGTAATAGAAGCCCTACGTGACCAATTAGATATTTACCTGCATGAACTGTACAACGAGTGTCTCTTGCAAGGAATGGTCTGGGCAGTGTGGAAGAATGCTGAAGTGATGGTAATTAGTAATGGGCAAGACAAGGATGTGATGGTACCGATGTTCTACAGACCAATTTGTCCTTTGTAGTTCTCGGCAAGATATTTGAAAAACTACAAGAGATTACAGGATATCTTAGACTGCTACACAGGATGAACTCTTACAAGTATGCATTTAGAAGAGACAAGTCAACTGAAGACACAGTTAACAAGGCATTATTGCTAGTGACGGATACTCATCCTACATACGTTTTAGCAGTGATGATCAATAATGCTGGTGCTTTGGATAACCTATGGCAGCCATCTTTCTTTCGTTGCTTTACGGAACTGGAGTGTCTCTGCACAACTGACTGAGAGACTATTTCCATGGGAGACATACTTCTCTAATATGCCCAAGAAAGAAAATAATGAAGACAATAACAAAGGCTGTCACAAGGATCAGTGTGTGAATCAAAGTTGTGGAATGTAGCACTGGAGCCCATACTACAGAGGTTCCATGACAGTAGTAATGTTAGTAGACTGATATCATTTGCAGACAATGTGGTGCACATTGTAAGCAGTGACTCCAGAAGAATTACACAAGCCAACGAAAATTTTTTTTTTTTTAAACTTTTTTACTTTGATAGCTGATGTTTATAGACTTTTATGAGCTGAATCCAAATCTAGCCTTAGTTTTTTAGTATCACTCACAGTTTTTGAACAATATGCTTTTTATTATATAGCATAAAAATCCTGTGCCACACGGTAAATGGGGAAATTAATGAAATGCTTTGTTACGATACAAGCATGGTTTGTATTTACAGTAATCTACTTAAAACAATGATATGTGGTTATAGAGGTGTCACTTGTCAGCTGGAATTGGTTCGCATTTTCTTTCTCTTTTTTCTTTGAAGCTTTTTGTGTAGCTTTTTCAATGATAAATTGCTTGCTGAACTTCTCGGTGAAGTGGCCAACAGTAGTCCCCCATTATGTTGGTGTTCCAATGGCCTTGGTACCATTTTTCCATCACTTTTATGTCCTGGTGAAAACGCTCTCCTTGATCCTCACTAACATCTCCCACACTGTCTGGGAAGTAATCAAGGTGACTGTTCAAAAAGTGAACTTTCAGGCTCATTAAATATCCTAAAGTTCTAAACTTCTTTAACATTGTAGCTATAAAAGAAACATATTCTGGGTCTTTTTCATGTCCTAAGAACTTTGTAACAACTTTTTTGAATGATACCCATGATTCTTTCAAATTTAAGGTCATTGTGGAGTCAAAGTTAACATCAAACATCAATTTTCTAAAGTCAGGTTCGATAAAGATGCCTTCTGTTAGTTTAGCTTCTGAAAAGTGTGGAAACTTTTGGCGGAGATACTTAAAACATGGTCCATCTTTAGGGAAAGCCATTACAAATTGTTTCATTAAGCCTAACATTATATGTAGAGGTGGTAGGAGTATGTTTTTTTGGATCTACAAGGTTTTTGCATAGAATGTTCTTCTCACCAGGTTTTAAAGACTGCCTCACAGGCCAGTTCTTTTTGCACTAGCCCTACTGTCCCATTTACACAGGAAAAATGGAAATTTGGTAAGCTGCCTTGCTGACCAAGGAGCATGCACAACACTTTTAGATTGCCATATATTATACAACCATGAGCAGAATAGCCTATTTTATTTAGCACTATTTCTAGGTTTTCATAGCTTTCCTTCATATCTACAGAATGTATAACAAGTATAGATGCATACATGTTACCATTCTGTAATATAACAGCCTTTAAACCAGTTTTGGAGGAATTAATAAATAGCCTCCGGTCTTCCGTTTTGTATTCAATACCAAACTCATTCATCAGACTGGGCTTGTCTGAGCAATACACTAAACCCCGTTCTTGTTGAAATAAATGTGCTGCTCTCTATTTCTATACATGATAATGCTGGTTCCAACCGTTAGTAAGTTCTTTTCTTTTAATCTAGAGCCAAGCACCAGCTTTTTCTTTCATTACGCCCAGATCTCTAACCAAGTCATTAAGCTCGGTCTGAGTAAACAATTTGGGCTCTAGACTTCCTGTATTACAATGGAATTCATCATCATGTGGTTCATCTAAATCCGATTGTACATCACAAAATACTTCTGTTGGAACAGAATTTAAATCACCTAGTGGTTCAGGAACCAGCAAATCTACACCATGCTTTACTGGTCGGATGGCAGGTTAGGGTAGCTTATTACCTTCTTGTTTTCCAAATTATGACCAGTAATACCAACACTACAAAAGTAGCAATCATTGGAATTATTACTTGGCTTCCTTCGTATCATACGAACAGCATATCTAAAGGCTTTTTTCTCCTTTTTGGACCATTTTCTCAGGTCTTCAACACACACATAACATACCTTATGTGGTGCCCAAGATTTATCTTGATCACCAAGTTTGGCAACAAAGTATGATAGATAAACATTTTTCACAAAGTCTGTAATGTTTCTTTGGTGTTTTTAATCACAAATTCTCCACAAATATAACAAAAACTGTCAGCAGAATTTTTACAACCGCGATTAGACATTGTACTGATAACATGTACAGGAAACAGGAAAGTGAGGTTAGTTTGACAGTAAACAAAACACCATCTGTTAACACAAAAATTAACTATATAAATCTGTTAAATCCTTTAAAAATCACTTAACTTAATAAATTTAACTGCAAAATGTGAAGAAATGGTGGGTGATACAGTTTTTTAAGTATCAGATTTGGATTTCCCACCCTAAAAAACATAAGAATACAGTATATTCAGCTTAAAAGTTTTTCCATTGTTGGCCTATGATATAGAAGGGAAATCTACTACGAACTTGAGGAATGGTGTGACAGTGTCATATTGTCACTAGCAGCTCACAAAAATGTGTACCTCTTCCTGCAAGGGAACTTAGCAAGAGACCTTAAGATAGAATTAAGTAATGTAACAATTACAAGAAGTGCAGTAATGGGAATCTAGTGGTATTTCTGAGTGAACATCGTAACTTTGCACATCATATAGAAGAATCAAACAGAAAACCTACAAACATGATGAATAAACTTATAAACTGCGATTAGGCAGTTTTACCTTCCCATGAAAACAATTAGAGCATACTGCCAATATATATTAGCATCAGTCATAGGACATGGTGTGAGCATTAAGGCTCATAGATTGCATCTAGCGAAGCGAGCCTCTTTAGTAAGAAGAGTTCAATAAGGATTGTTGCTAAGATTAATGGGCAGCTACTGTACTATCTGATTGACTCTTTGTTAGTAATTCTATGAATACACCCATTGAAGTTGAAAATTTAAAAAAGGAGTGCCCTTTACTGGTTAGAGAACAGGAGTCAAGTAGAACTACAAAGGATGCTTGGAACTGATGCAAATATGAAAAAGTTAATGAAAGATCGCTTATTACAGCTGTAGAAAAATGATTGGAACACTTCAGACACAAGCAGGAGAGCTTACAAATTTCTCTCTAACATCAAGGAGAGTCTAAAAATGAGTTTTCTTAATGCATTGAGTGGATTGATACATTATCTAACTAATTGTAGCCCTTACACTATGTATCTCTCTCTCTCTCTCTCTCTCTCTCTCTCTCTCTCTATATATATATATATATATATATATATATATATATATATATATATATATATATATATATATATATATGTAAAATGAACGGTGGTTGCACATGCAATAATGTGGGGATGCCAGAACACATGCTGTGGGACTGCATGCTCCACAAAGAGGTGGCAGTTAATGGCTGTCAGGCAATAAGGACATTATATAGGAGTGCATAGTTTCATGGCAATATGTTCTAATAAAGGTTTCTTGCGCTTCCAGCGACTCAAGTGGGCACTTGAAGACTTCACAAGGCATTCAACCACATGTCAACATGCTGCCATCCCAGCTGGACAATGTACTCTGCAGATGGACAGAAGACACCTGAGGTCTGTGACCACCAAATGAAATGGTTTTTCAAGAATTTACATTGTGTTGGTGCAAATGATCATGAAAGTGTGAACTCTAAAACATAACAGTGAATAGTGAAATTACTTGCTGTAATGGAATGCTGCTGATGTGCTGGCCCAAGGAGTCCAGCAGAAAACGGCTGCTGATCGGGATAATATGAAGGCAGATACACTAGTGGAGACAATAATCTATAGGTTAAATACACAAAAATAAATGAAAAAAAGAACAGACTCAATAGGGCCAACAGTAGTATTAGTGATTGGGTAACTGATTGAGGGTTTTATTGTAGTTTTGTAGCAGTAGAAATAGTTGTAATATTTGGAAAAATAAATAAATGAATAAAGTATCAGTAATAAATAGTTGATATATAAATTTATTATTATCTGAGAAAATGTGATTCATATGGCCTATTTTGGCTTTTCAGGTTATAGGAAGAATAAAGATTGTGAAGAATAAATAAATAAGCCAGCAGTGAGGCTACCACACCAGCATGTGTACTCTCAGCCATGCCGTATTTGCTGTGGCTTGTCTACCACGATAAGGCACTCATCCTGCAATGGTGGAAGATAGCTGGTATGCACAGGGAGCACCCCTTGTTCCCAGGGCAGGAGTGGGATGTGCTACTGGAGAAGATCTGGGATAGCCTTCTGTGCTACAGCAGTAAGTGTGGCAGGGATTAAGCGCATAGTGCTGTTGCTCTGTTGTGGCCTCAGATGGTGACTTACACTGGCAGTTTCATGTAGTGACCTCACCCAGCACAGCCCCTTCATCCTGCTAGAGCTGTGAGACTGAGAACAACTTTGTTACAAAATGTTCAATACTTATAGTCACCAGTGATGCACTAGTTGTGCAAATTTGCTGCTACCAGTCATATATCCTAAAACACCACTGCCACTGCCAGCGCAGTAATCTACCTTGTCAATTGCTGCATGAGTCTGTGCAGTACCACTGTGTCTTCAGTTTCAGTAAGCAAACCTGCATTGCAACATTGTGTTGGCCTTGTTAAATTACAATAACTACTTCCTTCCCTCACCAGCTGTCAGTGTGGCTGCATTATACCACTCAGGCTCACACTGTTGTGCCCATATATAGTTGGTTCAATACATATACCCCTCTACAAACAAGATCCAGTCCCTTGGTTTGACCTTAAAACCAGATTGATATACACTACATGTCTGTACAAAATATAGAGAAAATTTATTACTAGAACAAATGGTGGCTTGCCCATGTAGGTTACATACCACATAAAAACTATCTTACTATGCTGCTTATTGAGACCCTAGTGATGAGATTATTTTTCATACTTGTTTAGTGTGGCTGAAAGCAAGGGGAAACCATAGCCGTAATTTTTCCCAAGGGCATGGAGCTTTACTGTATGGTTAAATGATGATGGAACCCTCTTGGGTAAAATATTCCAGAGTTTATTAGTCCCCCATTTGGATCTCTGGGTGGGGACTACTCAGGAGGATGTCATTATGAGGAGAAATAAAATTGGAATTCTATGGATTGGAGCATGGAATGTCAGATCCCTTAATTGGGCAGGCAGGTTAGAAAAGCTAAAAAGGGAATGGATAGGTTAAAGTTAGATATAGTGGGAATTAATGAAGTTCAATGGCAGGAGGAACAAGACTTCTGGTCCACTGAATACATGGTTATAAATACAAAACCAAATAGGGGTAATGCAGGAGTAGGTTTAATAATGAATAAAAAAACAGGAGCATAGATAAGCTACTACAAACAGCATAGTGAAAGCATTATTGTACTCAAGATAGACACAAAGCCCATGCCTACCACAGTAGTATAAGCTTATATGCAAACTAGCCATTCAGATGGCAAAGAGATTGAAGAATATATGATGAGATAAAAGAAATAAATCAGACAGTGAAGGGAGATGAAAATTTAATAGTCATTGGGAACTGGAATTTAATAGCAGGAAAAGGAAGAGAAGGAACAGTAGCAGGTGAATGTGGAATGGGGGTAAGGAATGAAAGAGGAAGCCACCTGCTAGAATTTTGCACGGAGAATAACTTAACTGTAGCTAACACTTGGTTTAAGAATAATGAAAGAAGGTTGTATACATGGAAGAGGCCTGGAGACACTGGAAGGTTTCAGATAGATTATACAATGATAAGACAGAGATTTAGGAACTAGGTTTTAAATTGTAAGATATTTTCTGGGGCAAATGTGGACTCTTACCACAATTTGTTGGTTATGACCTGTAGATTAAAACTGAAGAAACTGCAAACAGGTGGAAATTGAAGGAGATGGGACCTGGATAAACTGAAAGAACCAGTGGTTGTAGAGAGTTTCAAAGAGAGCATTAGGGAACTATTGATAAGGACAGGGGAAAGAAATACAGTAGAAGAAGAATGGGTAGCTTTGAGAGGTGAAATAGTGAAGGCAGCAGAGGAAGTAAAAAGATGAGGATGAGTAGAAATCCTTGGGTAACAGAAGAAATATCGAATTTAATTGATGAAAGGAGACAATATAAAAATGCAGTAAATAAAGCAGGCAATAAGGAATACAAATGTCTCAAAAATGAGGTCGACAGGAAGTGCAAAATGGCTAAGCAGGGATGGCTAGAGGACAAATGTAAGGATGTAGAGGCATATATCACTAGGTGTAAGATAGATGTTGCCTACAGGAAAGTTAAAGAGGCCTTCGGAGTAAAGAGAACCACTTGTATGAATATCAAGAGCTCAGATGGAAAGCCAGTTCTAAGTAAAGAAGGGAAAGTAGACAGGTGGAAGGAGTATATAGAGGGCCTACACAAGGGTGATGTACTTGAGGGCAATATTATGGAAATGGAAGAGGATTTAGATGAAAATGAAATGAGAGAGATGATACTGGGTGAAGAATTTGACAGAACACTGAAAGATCTAAGTCAAAACAAGGCCCCAGGAGTAGACAATATGCCATTAGAACTACTGATAGCCTTGGTAGCCTGACAAAACTCTACATCTGGTGAGCAAAATGTATGACAAAGGTGAAATACCCTCTGACTTCGAGAAGAATATAATAATTCCAATCCCAAAGAAAGCAGGTGTTGACAGGTGTGAAAATTACCAAACTATCAGTTTAATAAGTCATGGCTGCAAAATACTAACATGAATTATTTACAGATGAATGGAAAAACTGGTAGAAGCTGACCTTGGGGAGAATCAGTCTGGATTCCATAGAAATGTTGGAGGCAATACTGACCTTATGAATTATCTCAGAAGATAGAGTAAGGAAAGCAAACTTACATTTCTAGCTTTTGTAGATTTAGAGAAAGCTTTTGACAATGTCGACTGGAATACTCTCTTTCAAACTCTGGAAAGGAAGCAGTGGTTGGGAAGGGAGTGAGACAGGGTTGTTGGCTATCCCTGATGTTATTCAATCTGTATATTGAGCAAACAGTAAAGGAAACAAAAGATAAATTTGAAGCAGGAATTAAAATCCACAGAGAAGAAATAAAATTTGTGGAATTTGCCAATGACATTGTAATTCTGTCAGAGACAGCAAAGGACTTGGAAGAGCAGTTGAATGGAATGGACAGTGTTTTAAGGGAGGATATAAGATGAACATCAACAAAAGCAAAATGAGGATAATGGAGTGTAGTCAAATGAAATCTGGTGATGCTGAGGGAATGAGATTAGGAAATGAGATACTTAAAGTAGTAAATGTGTTTTGTTTTTTGGGATGCAAAATAACTGATGATGGTCGAAGTAGAGAGGATATAAAATGTAGACTGGCAATGGCAAGGAAAGCATTTCTGAAGAAGAGAAATTTGTTAACATTGAGTATAGATTTAAGTGTCAGGAAGTCTTTTCTGAAAGTATTTGTATGGAGTGTAGTCATGTATGGGAGTGAAACATGGATGATAAATAGTTAAGACAAGAAGAGAATAGAAGCTTTCAAAAAGTGGTGCTACAGAAGAATGCTGAACATGAGATGAGTAGATCATGTAACCAAGAGGTACTTAACAGAATTGGGGAGAAGAGGAACTTGTGGCACATCTTGATTAGAAGAAGGGATCAGTTGGTAGGACATGTTCTGAGGCATCAAGGGACCACCAATTTAGTATTGGAGGGCAGCATGGAGGGTAAAAATTATAGAGGAAGACCAAGAGATGAATACACTAAGCAGATTCAGGAGGATGTAGGTTGCAGTAGTTACTTGGAGGTGAAGGAGCTTGCACAGGATAGAGTAGCATGGAGAGCTGCATCAAACCAGTCCCTGGACTGAAGACCACAACAGCAACAATAAACTGTTATTTTGGAATGATGTGCTAACAATAATAATGTGTCTTCTCTGAAGGGAAGTATCAGGACCTATAGGTTTTGAAGGAGTATTGTGGACAAGAGGCTAGAGTGTTTTACACAAGTCTTTTACATAGGCTGAGAAAAGCATTTTGGAATAAAGTGATATTATATCTTATTCTTATTACCACCATATCGCATAAGATAAAATAGCAAAGAGAAATTGTATCTTTATTATTTCAAACACTGATTCTCATTACAAAATATTTGACACAAAATGGTTAATGAAAAACATAGTTTTACTTGCAATAGCTTCTTTTCTGCTCTATAGAAGTAGCGTGTTTTCCCTTGTAATACATGCCATTACTTTATGTATTATGCCAACAAAACTACAACTTAAATATTTGCCATGGAAATTTATATTAAATTTAATATATGTAACATGTCCTTCCAAATGACTCTATTATTCATTAGTTTTATCCATTAGTAACCATGAAATCCAGTTTCAAATGTAAAAATTGCTCTCCTGAACACTTTAATAACGTGGACAAAGCACATTCTTTTCCTGTCCTATTCATGTGGAAACAAAATGAACTTTCCAGAACTTATTCAGATGAGACTTGCATAGTTTCTTTGCACAATGATCAGTCATCTGCTGATAAAGGATGTGTAATATTTGACAAACTGTATTAATTTCAGACTGTTCGATCCTGAAACCCTGACAATTCCAGTAATTTTAAGATTGGTGTAACACACTTTTTCTCCTCTGTCCTGTTAAGGTGATTTACTGAAATTGCGCCAGGCAAAAGCTGGGAGGGTTCCTTTCAAATGGAATGGCCAGTATCCTTCCCCATCTTTTAAAAAATCTGAGCTTGTGGTCTGTCTTTAATGACCTTGATGTCAATGGGGTGTTAAACCCTAATGTTTGTATCTTTCTGCTCTCTTCACAGATAACATGTCTAATGCAGTTAATTTCAGGAAGTTTTTCCATGATTTTGCAACATACTTTTGTATAAATGTTTCATGTTATCCAGCCATCAACCTTGCTGTATGGTACTATTCTAGAGACATTTCTGGTAATCTTCTTGAGGGTCCACACTGGTCCAATGTATCACATCACTGGCAGATACAAGAAAGATCTCCACAGACAATACTCAGCAATGTCACAAAGATGTTGTACTTACTAAAGAAACATCAATGTAGAAGAACAAGAGTATTGTATAGCTTTCATGCAAAACAATTTACTAACTTTGGAGACATTCTGTGAGTAGTTTACTATCTTACTTCACGCATTTCTATCAAAACAAGTAAAGTGTTGCTTGAATAATTTGTGGCATACAAAACTATTACTTGTACTATTTATGACATGTAATCTTACTAAATTCATATCAATTGAACTTGATTACAAAATTTTAATATATATGTTTCAATCATTTCATCTTAATGTATAATGAAAATATGAAAGCTTATAACTTAAGGTTGAAAGCTCTTCCTAGGGTTTTGCCCTGGATTTACTTGAGACTTGTGTGGTCAGAGTAGCATAAAAATAGTGCTATTAATGTTCATGTAGATGAAACATGTGTACTACAGAAATAAGAAAAATAACACTTACACTTGAAAACTTGAACAGAAAAATGTTATACTATGAAAACCTAAAATGCAGAACAATTTTATATGTGTGATGTTAACAATACTGTTTTTATGAAGATATTGGCAATGAGGATGTGATCCAGTCATGTAGCAACCAAGTAACACACAAAACTGATCCAAGTAACACAAATACAGCTTTATTCATAAATCTCTGAACAGTAATGGAAATAAGTCTCTTTTGACTTCACATGTATCAAGACAAAAGAAAAATACAGAAGGAGCAACATAGGCAATATGCAGAACAACTGATATGAGTGGTACAAACTAAAAGAACATACTGAGAGTGAGTCAGTGCTGCTCTGCGCAAATTTAGGCATGAATAACAGGTAGTGTGGCAGGGACCATGCCAGATGCATCCTTCCTACAAGCGACCTCTAGTGGCTGGCCCACGTGCATACAGCTGGTGGATGATTTAAGAACACACACAAGGTGACACTACATTCAGCACACTCACACTCATATGCATTAGTAGCAGGATACAGCAATAGCAAATGATGAACATTTATTATGACAAAAATGGAAAGCAATATTTACTAGTTGAAGATTTCTGCTCCCATTGGGAGCCATGTCTAGTTGCAGTTAGGAGCACTTGTGCACACATTATCATCACTGCTGTTGTTCATTTTTTGGTGGCTTCTTTCTCAAAATGAACTTTTGTAGATTATGTTTTAACCATTGTCTTCTGTGGGAGAAGAATGTAATATGTTAATTGCAATGAACACAACCAAATTGTGTACCAACAAATTGTAATAGGACAACTAGATCTGATGTGATCTGGTCACCATTATCAGGATATTATCAATCATTAAACTGGTGTGAATTATATTACTTCTATGTATTTATTTGTAGATGATAGTATAACCTGAATTTTAATCTTGCTCATGTTTCATGAACATTTTGCTGGAAGTAGTATGATAACATTGTGAGTTCATGGTCAAGGGTATAGAGCCTGAAACTTCAGAATTATGAAATTTTCTACTACTCAATTAAATTAAGTAAAAAATGGTGCTGACCATTAGCTAAACAATGTGTGCAGAGATTGTGCTGCATGTGGTTCTCTACCATCCAAGACAATAAAAGAAAGTGCAAAGGTAACAGATAAAAATTATTTACATGCAAATATGTTAATTTGCCTTCACATAAGAATGAAAGTCATTACTATCTTGTTATATGCATTACTATGTGCAATAAGAGTTCTTGCTTGCTAAGACAACAGTTTAAAATAATTTATGAAAGAAATAACTTCAGTTTGGTTCAAAAAAGAATCTTAGTGAAATTAAATTATCGTAAAAGTAATAAAAGCTAATTTATTTCAGACTTCAAGAAGACTGTAATATATAAATTGAAGGTGGAGGGAGGAGAAAGGAAAGGAAAGGGAAGACTATTGGTGTCAGCCGCATCGAGACTTTATGCAGAATCAGTGGCGATGAGTGATTATGTGTGCTGGACTGTGATTCAAACCCAGGTTCTCTTGCTTACTAGGCAGTTGCATAAACCACTGTGGCACCCAGAACACAGTATTTATTGCAGCTGCACAGACAATCTCAGCATGCCTCTGAGCCAACCCACACTCCTACCCAGCACTACCTATCCACAGCCCCTGTCCATGTCCTCTTTCCTCACTAGCCGGAGATTCCAGTAGGAGGTCAGAAGTAACTGTGCATCCACTGAAGAAGGTGGATTCTTGCTCATTAAGATGAATCAATTATATGAAAGCAGGTCACTGACAGGGACTGTGGATAGGTGGCACTGGATGGGAGTGTGGGTCAGCTGAGAGGCAGTCAAAAGAAATGGTGGTAATATTAAGACTGCAATGGTAATTCCACTGTTAAATGCAGAGGAGAGAGCAGGAAGGTGAAAAGAGTACATTGAAGGCCTCTATTAGAGGGAGGACTTGTCTGATGATTTGAAAGAAGGAGAAACAGGAGTTGACGAGAAAGAGATAGGGGATCCGGTATGAGAACAGAATTTAAAAGAGCTTTGGACGACTTAAGTCAAATATGACAGTAGGAATAGATAATATCCCATCGGAATTCCTAAAATTGTTGGGGGAAGTGGTGACACTACGACTGTCAATACTGATGTGTAGAATGTACGAGACTGGTGAAATATGATCTGACTTTTTGGAAAAATAAACATACAACACATCAGCCTCAGTTGCAAATAGAAACCAATCTTTACCTAGGTTTCAGCCAAAATAATTTGCCCTTCTTCAGAAGCTATTGAGACTAAACTATGGCAAGCCAAAGTTTGGCCATGTCTCTCTGTGATTAGTTCCGGTGCAGCTCTTGCAGCCTACCGACCTCGTCCGTGCAGTGGGGCCTGCTATTTCTCTTCAGCTAAGTGATGTAGATTTATGACTGGTTACTACAGTGCTATAGTTTTATACTTGACATGAACAAACTTTGGCATGCCATAGCTTTTGAAGAAGGCCAAATTATTTTGGCTGAAACCTAGGTAAAGATTGGTTTCTATTTGCAACTGAGGCTGACATGTTACATGTTTAATTATCACAGTTGCTGACGGGACTGTATGATGTTAAAAATTCTTGAAATTTGGAAAAAAGTATCATCCACACAACTTCGAAGGCAGCAAGAGCCAACAAATGTGAGAATTATCTCTCAACCAGCTTAACAGCTCATGCATCCAAATTGCTGACAAAAATAATACACAGAAGGCTAGAAAAGAAAATTGAGGATCTGTTAGATGATGATCAGTTTGGCTCTATGAAAGATAAATGCACCACAGAGGCACTTCTGACATTGAACTTAATAATGAAAGCAAAACTGAAGAAAACTCAAGGCACATTCATAAGATTGTTGACTTGGAAAAAGCATTTGACAGTGTAAAATGGTGCAAGATGTTCAAAATTCTGAGAAAAATAAAAAGACAGGAACTGATCACTCTAAAAGACACAAGTGAATTAAACGCAAGAAAAGAAAGTGTTAATAGTGCATCTATGGATAAAAATATGAACAAACTATCCACACAAAAATATACAAGTGGATTAAACGGAGAAAAACACAAGGTAAATATTCGTAAGGAAAAAAAAGTAAACAACCACGTTATGCATAAGCAAGGATACAAGCAACAGACATATATTTTTGCAGATAGTCATGGGAGAGGAGTTACGGAAATTATGAGAAGAAATCACCCAGACCTTAATGTAACAGGCATCATCAAACCAGGCGCGCCATTACGCGAAATTCTGAAAAACAGTGACAACATATTAACGACGGGTAACAGCTGCATCATAATAGGAGGCGCAAATGATGTTTACTGTAATGAAACTCAGCGTGCAACGAGAATCCTAAAGGAAACAATCAAAAGGATGCCTCAAGTGCATTTCTACATTGTTAGTATCCCCAGGAGGCACGATCTGATGGAAAACTCGTGCGTAAACATCGAGATTGTTACAGCAAACAGGCTATTTGAGAAAATATGCCGAGGTTTCCAGAATACGACTTTTGTAGAGATAAACAGTGTTCACAGAGAGCACTTCACAAGACATGGTCTCCACATGAACGTAAAAGGGAAAAAGATTATTAGTGCCGAAATACTTAAATTTATTAATGAGTCATCTGTAATGGAAGTGTCTCCAATCCCAATTCCGCCAAAACAAGAGTTGTCTGTAACAGTGGAACCATCATTATCTGCAGTAGAGCTACAACAAACACCAGCAGCAGCAGCAAAGGCTCAGATGTTCTCAGCAGCAGTGTCTGATAAACCAATAGCAGCAGAATCACCACAATCATCAGCAGAGCTGTCGTCATCAGCAGCAGCATCCAGAACAGCAGACCCCATAATACTACCTCAAGGCAATGAAAATGCATGTGAGGAAAACATACGAAGGTCATTAGCTGCAGCAGCTAACGAAGAAGAGCAGTCACCAAGTCGGCGAGCACAGGAGCCACCAGCATCAACAACCACACAGAAGAGGTGCCTGAGGCCTGGGAGATCAACAGCAGAAGCAGCTTCCAATCAAGACAGATGCCTGAGAACTAGGAGATCTGCTACACTAAGTGAGAATTTTTTATGGTACCGAGTAAGCAGAAAGAGAACATGGAAAAAGATGTAAGTAAAACTGTCCGTCTTAAATACCAGTGTGACAATAGTGAGAGGAATATAAACACCGGACAAAGATACGTTCCAGGTTTAATGACACAAACTGAAAAAAATCACTGCATAGTACCAGAAGCAAAGGGAGCAAGTGAACTGCTTAGTATATTACAGGAAGGGGAACTATTACATTTAAAGCCAACTGTTAGAATACTTCACCAAAATGTTCAATACATAAACAATAAAACAGAGGAACTAGAGGTAATATTACAGGAGTATAGGCCAAACATTCTAGTAGTTACAGAACATGGGCTAAAAGAAAATCACATAGGAATGTACAACTTGAAGAATTATGTGAAAGTAGCCAGTTTTTGCAGAACTTCCTATAAAGGTGGTGGGGTTGCTATTTTTTCTAACTATAAATCAACTAAAGCCATAAATATAACAAAATATGCTATAGAATTGAGCTTTGAAGCTACAGCACTGGAAACTAAAATTGCTGGGAATTTATGTTGTGTATTAGGTTTGTATCGATCACCAAATGGTATAATTAAAACCTTCTTTGAACAGCTGGAAGATATAATCCAACACCTCTCAAAAACATATGCTTATTTGATCATTATAGGAGATCTGAACATAGACACGAGTAAAAATACAGACAATACTAAGACCCTACTGGACTTATTGTGCATATACAATCTAAAAATAAAAATAGATAAACCAACCAGAGTAACAAAGCATAGTGAAACTATTATTGATCATGTAATAACAAATATTCCTACATGCTATTGTGACACACAGGTAATAAACTCCACATTAGCAGACCATTTTGCAATCATGATAGACATAAATATAAAGACTAGTGATTCAGTGCAGAAGATATGGGAGATGAGAAGACAGAACTACCCACATAACATAAATCTGCTAAAAAAGATGTTAGAGGCAGAAAACTGGGAAACAATATATGCAGCTAAAGATGCAAACACCAAATGGAACCAGTTTTATTCTTTATTCAATTATTATTATGATGTTACATGTCCTGTTCGTAAAAGGCTTGTCAAACAGCAACAAAAAAAGAAAAGCTGGGTGACTGGAGAAGTAATCCATGCCAGAAATAATCTGAGAGTGTATTATGACCTCTCCAAACAAAAAAATAATGAGGCCTACAACACACTGTATAAAATAAAAAAGAAAGAGTACTGTAGTTTTATCAGAGAAACTAAAGCATCATTCATCAGGATGTCTATAGATAAGGGAAAGAACTACTCAAAAGGTTTATGGTCGTTCATTAATGGAGAGAGAGGAAAAGTAGCAAATCGGGCAGAGGACATCTGCCCACTGATGAGTGGGAAAAGCAACGCAAACCCTCTAGAAGTAGCCAATACTTTTAACAGATATTATATTACTGTAGCAGACGAATTAATAAGTCAAAATAAAACAAATGCAGTAAGTAAATTGTTAAACCCCCCACATACAAATCATACTATGGTTTTCATACCTACAACAGATGCAGAAGTGTCAAACCTAATAAAACAACTTAAAATTAAACATTCTTCTGGCTTGGATGGTGTCACATCACATCTCATAAAGGAATGCAGAGAATGTATATTAAAACCATTGACACACATGCTGAATGCTGCGATAGAAGAAGGTATATTTCCAGATTCACTGAAAGTAAGTAAAGTGAAGCCAATATTTAAGAAAGGGAACAGGGATGAATTAGGAAATTACAGGCCAATATCATTGATCTCAACATTTGCTAAAATCTATGAAATGATAATAAAGAATAGAATTGTAAGTTTTATAACAAAGTACAGTATACTGCATTCATCACAACATGGTTTCAGAGAAGGGAAGTCAACAAAAACAGCATCAACAGATATAATTGAGCACATTCTTAATTTACTTGACAGGCAACAAAAGACTTGCGGGATTTTTATGGACCTATCTAAGGCATTTGATTGTGTGAACCACTCAAAATTAATGATGAAATTATATCAGTATGGAATTAGAGGAAAATGCTATGACATACTTAAATCATACATTACAAATAGGAAACAATGTACAGAAATCAGACATACTAGTGGGGGAAACATAACAAACTACATATCAGAATTACAAACAGTTAAACACGGTGTGCCGCAAGGGTCTGTGCTTGGGCCAATACTATTTATACTCTACGTAAATGACTTCCCCAACTATATAAATCAGAAACTTATTATGTATGCTGATGACACAACAATCATTTGCACAGCTGACACAAAGGAGGAGCTTGAGAAGGAAGCACTCCTGACTATTGAAAATGCAAATAAATATTTAACGCAAAACAACCTGTTTATGAATCAGTCTAAAACAATGAATGTAGTATTTCAGACCAAGCATAGTGAAAATTATAATATAAATGTTAATATAAATGGAAACACTATTAAAGAAGTAACCAGCACAAATTTTCTAGGAACTATAATAGACAAACATTTGGCATGGGGGGAGCACATAGATGCACTGTGTAAAAAGATAAACAAACAGATCTTCATCATGCATAAAACAGCTAAGACTGTGGATGATAAAGTCCTCAGATCAATGTATTATGGACTTGTCTTCCCACATTTGTCTTATTCGGTTCATATATGGGGAAATGCACAAGCTGGCTACCTAAAAAGAATATTCACAATTCAGAAAAGGGCAGTGAGATGCATTGCAAAAATACCACCAAGACAGACCTGTAGGCAAGCTTTTGTACACTATAATATTATGACAGTATATTCACTGTATATATACCAAAGCATAATGGTGGTAAGGTCAAGTGATAAACACCTCCTAAATAAAGATGTACACAAACACGGTACAAGAGGAAATGAAAATTACTACATGATAAACAGAAATCTAAAACTGTCTATGACTGCCCCAGAAGAAGCAGGCAAAAGGTTTTTTAATAAACTCCCCAAAATCATTAAAAAAGAAACAGATCTAAAATGTTTTAAAAATCATTTGAAACTATATCTCACAGAGAAATGTATATACAGTTTGAGTGAATACTAAGATGTGTTTAAATATATCATTACTGAAATGTACCTGTAAAAATTATCATTTCTGTATGTTTTTTTGATTTGTGTGTACATATAATGTGAAACATGTAAAACCTTTGTATGATTATGGACTATTTCTGTTTAATCATTTGTTTCATTTATATATATATTGAAATCAAGTTTGATGTTAATAGGCTATTGTATGACACACCCAATACTCTCAGCTGGATTTTCAGCTGGAGTCCATGGGCAAAGAATAAATAAATAAATAAATAAATAAATAAATAAAAATAAATATACAATATGCACAACAACAGAGAATCAAAAATGATACTTGAAGACTAAGATAGAGATACAGTCTTTTGTTCCTACTGTTCAGTCTGTGGACTGAAAAAGCAATGGTGGGAAATACTATCAATGATAAAATTTGCTGATGACATTGCTGTTCTCACTGAAAGTGAAGAAGAATTATAGGAGTTGTTGAATGGAATGAACAGTCTAACATGTACAGAAACCAAAGAAAGTCGAAAGTAATGAGTCAGGTATGGCATGCCACAGGGCTTTGTACTGGGGCCATTGCTGTTCTTAATATTTATAAATGATTTGCCAAGCCATTTATCAACAGCAGATGCAGTATTGTTTGCTGATGACACCAGTCTATTTGTCAAAGTTATGAATGAAACTGACGAACTGGAGAGAGTCACAGAAGAAGCAAACATGTGGTTTACAAACAACAAATTAATTGTTAATGACAAAAAACAGTTTGGATGAACTTCAGACATATAACAAACAAAGTAAAATCTGACCTAACTGTAAAACTTGGGCAGTGTAAGATAGAGTTAACCCCCACACTAAATTTTTAGGATTATGGCTAGATGAATATTTAATGTAGGAGAAACACACAGAAACGTTAAACAAAAAATTAAGTCAGTATTGTTATGTTCTTAGAATACTGAAAAATTCCTGTAGTGCTGAAGCAGTGTTATGTTCATACTTTGCACTCATATATAGCACACTAAGATTTGGTGTCAAATTTTGGGGGAATACCAGTTTGGCCAAACACTCATTTGTGCTTCAAAAGAGGGCAATAAGGATAATCAGAGGTATGATACACAGAGAATCGTGTAAAAAAGTTTTCAAGGAACTACAAATCATGACTCTACCATGTATCTACATTTATGAAAGTATATGTTTTATGAAGGCACACCAGAAACATTCTTTGTTAAACAGTCAAGTTCATAACTACAAAACGAGAAATAGCGACAACTTTCATAGAGAAAGTCACACAAAAGCTATGTATCAAAAAAGTGTTCTTTATCAGCCAAAAATCTTATTTAGTGCACTAACAAAGGAAATTAAAAGTATACCAAAATTCCACACATTCAAAAAAGAACTTAAAAAACTGTTAATTAGCAAGAGTTTTTATAGCGTCAAGGAATACTTAAATCACCAGCATTCAATATACAGTAGCCTATTTCCTTCATCGTAATGACCCAAAATGCTTATTGAAAACTAAATTGTATTCATCTATTATTCTAATTTAGCATATTATGAATGTTGTTACGCATATGGTTTCATGTGATATGTGATAATATTTTATTTATGGACATATAATTCTAAATCTTCTCATGTCCTATTTTCTATGTGAGGCAATGTATGACAAATCCTATATCATTTTTATAATGATGAGATACAAGGATGCTAAGTGAATAAAAAATAAATAAATAAAATAAATGAGTAATAACAGAAATGAGAACAGTGAAAAACTTAACATCAGGATTGGGGATCATGAAGTAGAGGAAGTTAAGGAATTCTGCTACCTAGGCAGCAAACTAACCCATGATGCATGGAACAAAAAGGACATAAAAAGCAAATTGGCACTGATCAAAAGAAGTTTGCTAGTATCAAACATAGGCCTTAATGTGAGGAAGAAATTTCTGAGAATGTATGTTTGAAGCACAGTATTGTAGGGCAGTGAAACACGAACTGTGGGAAAACCAGAACAGAAGAGAAGCAAAGCATTTGAAATGTGGGACCACAGAAGAATCTTGAAAATTAGCTGGACTGATGAGGTAAGAAAGGAGGAGGTTCTCTGCAGAATCAGCAAGGAACAAAATATATGCAGAACACTGACTAGAAGAAGGGACAAGATGAGAGGACATCTGCTAAGACATAAGGGAATAACTTTCATGTTATTAGAGGGAGCTGTAGAGCATAAAAACTGTAGAGGAAGACAGAGATTGGAATACATACAGCAAATAACTGAAGACATAGGTTGCAAGTGCTACTTTGACATGAAAAGGCTCACACAGGAAAGTTCATAGTGGACTGCAACAAACCAGTCACAAGACTGATGACTGAAATATTGTATGGGACGTGTTGTTTGGTGAAACATAATATTGCATGTGTACAAGTGAGGAACAGAGGCAAAGTTGTAGCCTTCAGTGTGGATAATTTTGGTGCCGAAGAAGTTAATTTGTTAAAGGAAACTTTATTGGCTACATTGGAGATTCAGGATGAAGATTTCCACACAGGTAGTATGGCTGTAATGAGGCACAGTACACTGCTAGGACTGCACTTTGTGAGAAAATTGAAACATTTAAGGGGAATGGATGGGACACATATGGAGGAACTGTTGCTAGAATTTCAAGATTTGTTTTTTCTGCAGATAATTGCCTGCTACACAAGTAACACAACACAGGGTTCCTACAGGAAACAAAGCACTGGTTTATTGGAAGCCATACATAATTCCACAATTGCTGCAACAAGTTTTGTGGAATTCATAAACCAACAGTTGGCTGATAGAATTACAGAAGAGAGTACTAGTCCTGGGGGTGGGGGTGTGGGGCAGGAATTGTGATTGTCCCAAGAAAGTCTCTAGCTGGATCAAAGAAATATTGGTATTGTTGCAATTAGTCATTTGTATAGTAAGACAATGGAAGATTCCTACCCAATTCCAAATGTTATGGAGATGATAGATAAAGGATAAAGCCAATATTTCTTGACAATAGACTTAAGGAGTGGATACCTTCAGCTAGAAGTTGATCCAAAGATAGATTGATAATTGTGATTTCAGCACCTTGGGGCACTGTCAGTATGTAAGGATGCCCTTTGTGTTGATGAATGTGCTAGCAACATTCCAACAGCTGCTGGATGGAGAGCTGAAGTGATTGAAAGTGCATCATTGTCTCATATAACTTGATGGTATAATTGTCTTTTCAAGGAATGTGTTAGAGCATAGACAATGTCTGAGGGAAGTGTTGAAAAATTTATAAGCAGCCCATTTGACACTCACCACAGAAAAACAGAGTGTCCAGTAGTCCAAAAAATCAAGGAATTACAATCTTTCCTTAGTCTCACAAAGTAACATAGTATATGTAGTTGGAGCTTATGGGTGCTCAAGAGTGATGTTATCAGTGCCACAAATTATTATAGAAAATCTGTAAAATGGTTTGGATATTACCAGGCAACTTACACAGTTGCCTAAGAAAGGAATTAAGTTTTTATAGTAAGAAGAATGCCAGGAAGCATTTGTCTATTTGAAGAGAGTATTAATGGCGAATCTGGTCTTGGGATTTCCAGACTTTCAGAAGGAGTTCATTTTATAATATGACATGTCAAATCACATTCTGTGGTTTGTTTTGAGCCAGGGATTGAGAGGCAAGTACATCCTGATGCCTATGCACAAAGACAGCTGAACAGGTCATAGAAGAATTAGTCTATGACAGAAAGGGGAATGCTTAGCTTGATATACAGAGTGATGTACTTCCAGTGTTACCTGTATGGAAAGAAGTTCAAGGTAGTAACAGACCATGATGCCTTGAAGTGGTTATTTGGTTTGAAGGGCTCACCCACAAGATTGATGAGGTTGGCCTTAAAACTCAATGAATGAGATTACAAAGTATTCCAGAAACCCAGGGGAAAAAAACAACCATGGAAACGTGCACGGGTTAGGCAGAAGAACAGCTGTAACACAGGAACTAGGTCACAACCTTGGGGAATGGCAACCAGCACAGAGCACCAACAAAGAGTGCGGCAAGCCACAGTGGTTTAACAGGCACAGTGGATTATTGTGTAGAGAGATGAAACTGGGTTCATGAGTGGTGGTGCCAGCCAACTGAAACTAGAATCGTAATGTGAGATGCATGATTGTATTTCATCAGGGCATGGGGGATACCAGGTGATGTATCTGAGTGACAGAAAATTTTTGATGAGAGGAAAGGAAAGATGATGTCAGTTGATATGTCAGGAAAATGTGCGCTCTTCGCAGCAAGTGGATTTGAGTCAGAATCTGGAATTGTTACAGAGGCTGCCAGAAGCAACGGAAACATTCAGTTTCATGGTGATGGACTTGTTAGGCAAATTCAACCAAACATCAGCAGGTGATAGTTTTGTGCTGACTGTAATAGACTACTTTTCTCGTTACATTGAGATGGAACTGATGCTGGACCAACAGGAAGTCAAGGTTGCACAAGCATTTGTGAATTGGTCAACACTGGAATTTGAAGTGCCAGAGATGATAATTACAGACCAGGGGATGAACTTCATGTCAGACCTGATGAAAGAGTTGTGTTAGTTGCTAAAGGTGAAAAAATTGAGAACCAGTCCACTTCAACCACAAGTTAACAGAAGAATGGAATGAGTTCATCAAACAACTGAAAAAATGCATAGTTATTACGTGAACTCACATCATTCAGATTAGGATACATGTCTATCCATCATGGCGAGTGTGTAAAACTACAAATATACACTACTATACGGTTGTCACCATTCAAGGTGATTTATGGAAAAAAAGATTCCATCACCATTTGATTTGATTAACCAACAAGGTGACGGGAAAGGAAAGGAAGGATGGGCATTTGCTGGAATGGTAAGTGAAGTATGGAGAAAGGTCAGACAAGCAAACACTAGGGTGAGGGAGAAGTGATAGAGAGGCAATGAAATGGCTGGGGACATTACACTGAGGTGACATACCTCCTAATATTGTGCTGGACCTCATTTTGCCCAGAATAAAGCAGCAGCTCAACATGGAATGGCCTTAAAAAGTTATTGGGAGTCCCCTGCAGAAATATTGAGCCATGCTACCTCTACAGCCATCCACAATTGCGAAAGTGTTGCCAGTGCAGGGTACGTGCATACACTGACCTCTTGATTAAGTCCCATAAATGTTAGATGGGATTCATGTTGGGTGATCTGGGTGGCCGTATCATTCATTTAAGTTATCCAGAATGTTCCTCAAACCAATAATGAACAATTGTGACCCAGTGATATGGTGCATTGTCATCCATAAAAATTCCTTCATTGTTTGGTAACATGAAGTTCATGAATGGCTGCAAATGGTCTCTGAGCAGCCAAACATAACAATTTGCAGTCAATGACTGGTTGACTTGAACCAGACAATCCAGTCCCTTCCATGTAAACATAGCACCATTATGGAGATGCACCACCTTGTACAGTGACTTGTTAACAATCTGGGCTCATGGCTTCATGGGATCTGCACCACAGTCTAACCATACCATCCACTCTTATGAACTGAAATTGAAACTCATCTGATCAGGGCACAGTTTTCCAGTTCTATAGTTGTGCTATTAGCAAAGGCATAATGCCTGAAAGTTGGTAATCTCAGCACCCTCTTGACACTGTGGATCTTGGAATATTGAACTCCCTAACAATTTCTGAAACTGAATGTCCCATGCGTCTTGCCCCAACTACTATTCCACATTCAGAGTCTGTTATGTCCTGTCATGTAACCATAATCACATCATAAACCTTTTCACCTGAATCACCTCAGCTCTGCCAATGCGCTGCCCTTTTATTCTGGTGTATGTAATACTACCACCATCTGTATATGTGCATATCACTATCCCATGATGCTTGTCATCTCAGTGTACCTCAGTATAAGGTGAATCAATGGTTGATTTTGTCAAGCCCATATACCCCAAAGGGAAAGAAAAAAATTTTTTCACGTGGTACTATGGCCCATATCAGATACTTGAAGGAACATCAATGGTAAATGTGAAGCTACAACTGCTGACAAGGGCAACTGTGCATGCTGGTCATCTACAACCAAGCAAAGGTATGGCAAAAGCAATTCCACAAGAGGTATTAATGGAAGCAAGAAAAGAAGAAGAAGATGAAGGAGAAGAAGAAGAAGGATGGGTGACAGGAGAGAGATGTCCAGAAACTTCAGGCTCGTTATGCATTAAGGCCAAGGAATTAATCGATAGGTAGTGAGCTTTTTTCAGTTTGTGATTATGTTTCTGTTTGTATAGGCTAGGTTTTATCATAAGTGTATTGAGACATGCTATTTGGAGACAGCAGGCTTCTGGGGGAGGGAAGGTGATATTAGTCCCTGACCTCAGGTTGGCAAATGGAAGAAAGGCTGAAGAGGAAGCACATGATATTCAGGTGTTACACAGTACACTCACATCCAGAAATATTAGTAGATGTTGTAAAGTTTGTGTGAGTAAGAGAAGAAGGAGTGCTGCTGTTAGTGGTAGATGGGGATCAACATGTGCTGATGACTGAGGTGAGGTCCAGCAATGCCAGAATGCAGTAGTTGCCATATGCCCAACTAATGCAATTGTGACAAGTAGAAGTACACGCAATGTGAAACACTTCAGGGGTAAAACATGAGGGACACCCTTGCCAAAAAGACATCACTGATCCTGAGCCTCAATAAAAAAACACAAACACACACACAAATTTCAAGCTTTCGCAACCCAAGGTTTGCTTCATCAGGAAAGAGGGAAGGAGAGGGAAAGACGAAAGGATGTGGGTTTTTTGGGAGAGGGTAAGGAGTCATTCCAATCCCGGGAGTGGAAAGACTTACCTTAGGGGGAAATAAGGACAGGTATACACTCGCACACACACATACACACACACATCCATCCGCACATATACAGACACAGGCAGACATATGTAAAGGCAAAGAGGTTGGGCAGAGATGTCAGTTGAGGCGGAAGTACAGGGGCAAAGATGTTGTTGAATGACAGGTGATGTACGAGGGGTGGCAACTTGAAGTTAGCGGAGGTTGAGGCCTGGTGGGTAACGGGAAGAGAGAATATATTGAAGGGCAAGTTCCCATCTACGGAGTTCTGATAGGTTGGTGTCAGTGGGAAGTATCCAGATAACCCGGACGGTGTAACACTGTGCCAAGATGTGCTGGCCGTGCACCAAGGCATGTTTAGCCACAGGGTGATCCTCATTACCAAAAAACACTGTCTGCCTGTGTCCATTCATGTGAATGGACAGTTTATTGCTGGTCATTCCCACATAGAAGACTTCACAGTGTAGGCAGGTCAATTGGTAAATCACATGGGTGCTTTCACATGTGGCTCTACCTTTGATCGTGTACAGCTTCCGGGTTACAGGACTGGAGCAGGTGGTGGTGGAAGGGTGCATGGGACAAGTTTTACACTGGGGGTGGTTAAAGGGGTAGGAGCCAGAGGGTAGGGAAGGTGGTTTGGGGATTTCATAGGGATGAACCAAGAGGTTACGAAGGTTAGTTGGGCAGCGGAAAGACACTCTTGGTGGAGTGGGGAGGATTTCATGAAGGATGGATCTCATTTCATGGCAGGATTCGAGGAAGTGGTATCCCTGCTGGAGAACCACATTCAGAGTCTGATCCAGTCCCAGAAAGTATCCTGTCACAAGTGGGACACTTTTGGGGTTCTTCTGTGGGAGGTTCTGTGTTTGAGGGGATGAGGAAGTGGCTCTGGTTATTTGCTTCTGTACCAGGTCGGGAGGGTAGTTACAGAATGCGAAAGCAGTTTTCAGGTTATTGGTGTAATGGTTCAGGGATTCAGGACTGGAGCAGATTCGTTTGCCACGAAGACATAAGCTGTAGGGAAGGGACCGTTTGATATGGAATAGGTGGCAGCTGTCATAATGGAGGTATTGTTGCTTGTTGGTGGGTTTGATGTGGACGAATGTGTGAAGCTGGCCATTGGACAGATGGAGGTCAACGTCAAGGAAAGTGGCATGGGATTTGGAGTAGGACCAGGTGAATCTGATGAAACCAAAGCAGTTGAGGTTGGAGAGGAAATTATGGAGTTCTTCTTCACTGTGAGTCCAGATCATGCAGATGTCATCAGTAAATCTGTACAAAACTATGGGTTGGCAGGCCCGGGTAACCAAGAAGGCTTCCTATAAGTGACCAATAAATAGGTTAGCGTACGAGGGGCCATCCTGGTACCCATGGCTGTTCCCTTTAATTGTTGGTATGTCTGGCCTTCAAAAGTGAAGAAGTTGTGAGTCAGGATGAAGTTTAGGCATGTTCTATTAGATGACAGCACATGGAATGAACAAAGGTGTTTTGGTTGATAGTCTATTGACATACAACATTTGGTACCAATCCGAATGTCTGACATCTGGAGGTTTGGGTGTTAGCAGCATAAAGCAACAGCTGACCAGTACCAGGTGGAAAATGCCATCTTTTTAATCAGTCCCAGTCAGGGTCAGCAAAGGAGGTGAGCCTGCCTTGCTACATTATGAATCAAGTTCAATAAAGCCCATTGCATTTGTTAATAGTGTTTGCCCTGGGACTGCACAGCCAATCACCACCATTAATTCCCAGTGTGACCAACATGCTACAGCTAGGAGATGAGGAACTGGTAGAAGAAAAGCTGTGAGGATGGACTGTGAATTGTGCTCAGGTAGACCAGTTCGTAGAGCACTTGCCTGTGAAGGGCAAAGGTCCCTAGTTGAAGTCTCAGTCTGGCACAAATAGTTATAATCTGCCAGGGAGTTTCATATTAACACACATTCTGTTGCAGAGGGAAAATTCATTCTGGACTCTACTCTAATTCCTCTTTTTGGATTTTCACATAAGTAAAATAATTATGTATAACCTTTGAATAAGTACTTTTAGAATACAATACTTTTGTTAAACAGTTAACAAATCGTTGGTAACCTGTTCACTGCATTTACGTGGATATTTTTAAACTGTATTTAGAACATACCTGTGCAGATGGCAAAGGTATCACAAAAGTTGTGCATAGCACAAGTGGCTATCACTCTACACTTTTTAAGTTTCATGCAATGTTTTACAAAAATTATAAAAATCCTGAGCACACCCACTGAAAATTGCCATGGCCAAATAACAGGTAAGTAGGTATCTATGTTTGAATTTGGCATACGTGTGTGGCCTAAAACTCCAAACTGCTTCTTATTCACTGAATGTATTTTGGGTTTGTTTGGAACCTGATTACTCATGGTCTGGTTCTAGAGACCTCAAAATCTCTAGACCCTTGAGATTTTGGAGTTTTGGAGCACCCTTCTCAGAATGGAGGCTAGCGGTGGGCTGCCCATCGCCCCCCCCCCCCCCCCCTGCCTTTGCCCGTCAATGATCAAACTACCAGTAGAAAATAAACAATGACAATAACTTTTTAGTACAACTGAGGAAACAGAACTTTTTTCCCACTTAGCCCCTGTCTTTCTAATTTATGTGGTTAAATTTAGCTGACAGAAGCATGAATTGCTGTCAGACTCTAAACAGAGTTTACAGCTGAGGTAGCCTCTCTCTTAAACATAATATACCATAGATCCCTTGAACAAAAAACTGTGTCTAGTCGTTGGAAGAAAGCACAAGTTGACACTCACATTACAAGATGGCTAACATAAGTAACCCACAAAACTGCAGTCCACGTTGAGAATGGTAGAGAATAGAAATCAGTCATTGTTTCCATTATACTTTATTGGAGCAGATTCAGATTTTGGCTAGTAACTAACCATTATCAATGCCAAAAATACAAGAAGCACATAGTCAGAGTATAGTACACAAAAATTACAATTTGTGACATAACCTACATCACTTGTGCATTAAATTACATACCAGCGTTTCAGAGTTGTTCTACATGCTCTAGTATGGCTACACCTGTTGTTCGGGCTCCTGTCACAATTCATTAAAGACTACTGTGTTGTGAAGGTAGGCTTCGTACAGAACACATCAGTAGGCTGTGAACTATGTAATAGGTAACCTTCATAGTAAAGCAATTATGATCTCTAACAAAACTTAAAATTTAAATAGGAATAAAATAAAATAAAATACAAACAAAATTATTGATGTTGTTGTACTGACTTACTGCCACATCTAAGATTTTTTTTCTTTGTTGTTATTTCATCCCTGCACTCCCTGTACGAGTGGGTGGTGGGCTATTAGTGGTACAGGCAACCCACAGAAATATATACACCAAATTTAAAACTTTTTAAGGTGCAAAATAAATGGAAATTTTGAGATATGTGATGGATGAATTTTTGCACTAATAGTAAAAAACACTAATAATAATAGGTAAGATGAAATACAAGAAGTGCAAATTTAAAACATGTTGCCAAACCACTGATATGTAAAAGAAGCACTTTCCTGTCACTGGCAATTGGAAGGACCTGCCATGGATAGGGAGTATGTTGTTGAAGGGGAAAAAGTTTGCTGGTAAAGAGAGTAGTAATGTGGTGGGAAAAGGGGGCTGACAAAAGAAAGGCAGAAGGGAGAAAAGGGGGTAAGGATATGTGGGGAGGGGAGGGAGAGGAAGCCCTGATAAGATGGATTGTGTGGGGTGGACCTATAGCTGGTAGGAGAGGTAAATGTTGGGGCAGAGTTCATGACCTGGGAGGGGCAGATGGCTGAAGTTTCTTTGGGAGGGCATATGGAGGATGTGTAAGTGGAGGGTTGGTGGAATGAGTTGCCCAGCAGCTTATGAGGATTACAAAATAGAGGAGAAATGATAGGATTATTGGAGTTGAGTTTGTAGGTGATGTAGATTGTTCCAAGGTGTCCAGTGTGAGTGAAGAGAGACAGGAAGTGATGAATTAGTAAAGGATCCTTATGGGATAAGGTAAACAGATGTGGAAAGCAAGGCAGAGTGCATGATGCTTCAGGATCTGGAGGGACTTATAGATGTTGGGAGAGGCAGATAACCGTGCAACATTTGCACAGCAAAGGATGGGGCGGCTGAGTGATTTTTACCTGTGAAGGACAGAAGATGGTTGTAGTCCCCATTCTTAGCCTATTGTGTGTTTTCTTTTGTATGGTTAGTAGTATGGGACTTCCACATTAGTTGCTGGTTGTCATTTAAAACACTTGGATTAACTTTAGACTACCTGCACCTTTTGTCTCCATGACTTCTACCTCACTGTTTATGACCATTCCATCTATCTAGCTAACACACTGAATACCCAGGACTATGTGTTAGTTAGCTGGATGGGGCAGTTATAAGTGGTGAGGTAGAACTCATGGAGACAGAAAGTGCAAGTAGTGCATCCTATAATTATCGCCTGGTTCTTGGAGGTGTTAATATTAATGAGTTATTGGCTACATCATGAGGTAAAGTGATTGAGGTGGATTTGGAGGGATTGTTGGAGTTTCTGGAGTGTAGCTTAGAGGCTGAGGAACACAATTACGAGATAACATTATAAGGTATGAAAAATCCAGGTTCACTCCTTGTGAGCCAATTATTTTGTTAATTTTTAATAAACAGGTAATATCAGTTTCATAAAAAACTGTAAAGCACTAGGAGGCACATGATGTACACTGCGACTATTGGAATTGATTTGATGTGAATATCTTTTTCTTTTGTGCTGATTTTTAATCATCATGATGAAGTATATGGCTCCTCTTACTTCCTGAGTAGTTCATAGATGGCGCTGAATATCACCAAGATTTTTAATTATAAGTACAATAAAAGAACATATTGAATTGCTGTTGTTAACAATGTACATGCATCTAAATCAAAATAACGTGTAAAAAATTACATAGGTTCAATTTTACAGCCATCGTACTCAAACTGTATTACATCGGTGTCTGCTACAAATTGGCTTGAAGTGAGGACCTATTTCATGCCCCCAGGCTGATATCCTTCATTGCTTCCAAGCAAGCAGTTTTCAAATAATTCTAAAAAATGGGCATTTTTCACGATGACTTTACCATTAACCAGGTTGCAGCCAACATGTTTCTAATGGCAAAAGACGTCCAGCTGTTCTAGTATATTGAGGAACGTGCCCTCCCAACACTTATGCAGCATCCTCACATCAAGTGTCAAAGTTGGCAACTTATGTTTTGTTGTAATAAATGAGGAGCCATACTCTATTTCTCCATGGCACCTTTTTCCAAATGCAATGTTTTCCCCAAACCTAATTTCCAGCCTCCTTCCTGTTTGGCCAATGTAATAGATCCCACAGTCTGGACAATCAGTTGTATAAACTCCAGAAGCATGAAATAAATAATTTGTATCTACAGGATGTTGCAAAATACTAGTACATCCTAGGTCATTTGTTGTACTCTCGTATTATACTTTCTAAAGAAAGATGCAATCCTTGTACTCATTTTTCCATAGTAAGGTAAACTAACAAACTTATTACTTTATTATGAAACCACATTATTGTAAGGGGCCATCTTATTTCTGTATTTATTAGCCATATTTTTATATATTAACTTTAGAGTGATGTAGCTAGTTATTCAGTTTTGCAATGAGTCTTATTACTGCCGTTTATTCTTCATGTTCATTTCCTAATGGAAGGTAATTTGATGCTACTGTCCAATGTTATTGATCTATCTAGGAACATAATTTGAACTCAAACGTATTAAAATATCTTGAAGAGAATTACCACCTCCAAGCTAACCAGGACAGATTCCTAAAGCATCAGTTATGCACTATGCAATTCATGTTGTTCTCAGATGACATTCTGAAAGCCTAGATCATGGCAAACAGATGAATGTGTTATTTCTTCATTTCCAAAAACTATATGATAGCGTATCACACCAATTATTAATGAAGTTCAATCATGTGAGATATCAAATGAAATTTGTGACTGGAGTGAGATTTATGACTCACTTTTTTTGTTCGAAAATGTAGAACTGTGGCTTCATGAAATGCTAAAATTTTGTATTCTATGACTACAATATCAATCAGCCACAATTAGAATCAGCCATCTCACACAATTATCCTCCTGTAACAATGTCTATAGAATAACAATATAGGCTAACTTGTAGGTAATTACAGACTAAGTTGCAGGTCGCAGAGGGTGGGCTTACTGGTAGTTGTGAGCTCCAACATCAGGCGCGTAATGGGGCCCCTTAGGGATATGGCAGCAAGAGAGGGGAAGAAAACCAATGTGCACTCCGTGTGCATACTGGGGGGAGTCATTCCAGATGTGGAAAGGGTCCTTCCAGATGCCATGAAGGGTACAGGGTGCACCCATCTGCAGGTGGTCGCTCATGTCGGCACCAATGATGTGTGTCGCTATGGATCGGAGGAAATCCTCTCTGGCTTCCGGCGGCTATCTGATTTGGTGAAGACTGCCAGTCTCGCTAGCGGGATGAAAGCAGAGCTCACCATCTGCAGCATCGTCGACAGGACTGACTGCGGACCTTTGGTACAGAGCCGAGTGGAGGGTCTGAATCAGAGGCTGAGACGGTTCTGCGACCGTGTGGGCTGCAGATTCCTCAACTTGCGCCATAGGGTGGTCGGGTTTCGGGTTCCGCTGGATAGGTCAGGAGTCCACTACACGCAACAAGCGGCTACACGGGTAGCAGGGGTTGTGTGGCGTGGGCTGGGCAGTTTTTTAGGTTAGATGGCCTTGGGCAAGTACAGAAAGGGCAACAGCCTCAACGGGTGCAGGGCAAAGTCAGGACATGCGGGGATCAAGCAGCAATCGGTATTGTAATTGTCAACTGTCGAAGCTGCGTTGGTAAAGTACCAGAACTTCAAGCGCTGATAGAATGCACCAAAGCTGAAATCGTTATAGGTACAGAAAGCTGGCTTAAGCCAGAGATAAATTCTGCCGAAATTTTTACAAAGGTACAGACGGTGTTTAGAAAGGATATATTGCATGCAACCGGTGGTGGAGTGTTCATTGCTGTCAGTAGTAGTTTATCCTGTAGTGAAATAGAAGTGGATAGTTCCTGTGAATTATTATGGGTGGAGGTTACACACAACAACCGAGCTAGGCTAATAATTGGCTCCTTTTACCGACCTCCCGACTCAGCAGCATTAGTGGCAGAACAACTGAGAGAAAATTTGGAATACATTTCACATAAATTTTCTTAGGTGGAGATTTCATTTACCAGATACAGACTTGGACACTCAGATGTTTAGGACGGGTGGTAGGGACAGAGCATTGAGTGACATTATACTGAGTGCACTATCCGAAAATTACCTCGAGCAATTAAACAGAGAACCGACTCATGGAGATAACATCTTGGACCTACTGATAACAAACAGACCCGAACTTCTCGACTCTGTATGTACAGAACAGGGAATCAGTGATCATAGGGTCATTGCAGCATCCCTGAATATGGAAGTTAGTAGGAATATAAAAAAAGGGATGAAGGTTTATCTGTTTAGCAAGAGTAATAGAAGGCAGATTTCAGACTACCTAACAGATCAAAACGAAAATTTCTGTTCCAACACTGACAATGTTGAGTGTTTATGGAAAAAGTTCAAGGCAATCGTAAAATGCGTTTTAGACAAGTACGTGCCGAGTAAAACTGTGAGGGACGGGAAAAACCCACCATGGTACAACAACAAAGTTAGGAAACTACTGCGAAAGCAAAGAGAGCTACACTCTAAGTTTAAACGCAGCCAAAACCTCTTAGACACACAGAAGCTAAACGATGTCAAAGTTAGTGTAAGGAGGGCTATGCATGAAGCGTTCAGTGAATTCGAAAGTAAAATTCTATGTACCGACTTGACAGAAAATCCTAGGAAGTTCTGGTCTTACGTTAAATCAGTAAGTGGCTCGAAACAGCATATCCAGACACTCTGGGATGATGATGGCAATGAAACAGAGAATGACACGCGTAAAGCTGAAATACTAAACACCTTTTTCCAAAGCTGTTTCACAGAGGAAGACCGCACTGCAGTTCCTTCTCTAAATCCTTGCACAAACGAAAAAATGGATGACATTGAAATAAGTGTCCAAGGAATAGAAAAGCAGCTGGAATCACTCAACAGGGGAAAGTCCACTGGACCTGATGGGATACCAATTCGATTCTACACAGAGTACGCGAAAGAACTTGCCCCCCTTCTAACAGCCGTGTACCGCAAGTCTCTAGAGGAATGGAAGGTTCTAAATGATTGGAAAAGAGCACAGGTAGTCGCAGTCTTCAAGAAGGGTCGTCGAGCAGATGCGCAAAACTATAGACCTATATCTCTGACGTCGATCTGTTGTAGAATTTTAGAACATGTTTTTTGCTCGAGTATCAAGTCGTTTTTGGAAACCCAGAATCTACTATGTAGGAATCAACATGGATTCCGGAAACAGCGATCGTGTGAGACCCAACTCACTTTATTTGTTCATGAGACCCAGAAAATATTAGATACAGGCTCCCAGGTAGATGCTATTTTTCTTGGCTTTCAGAAGGTGTTCGATACAGTTCCGCACTGTCGCCTGATAAACAAAGTAAGAGCCTACGGAATATCAGACCAGCTGTGTGGCTGGATTGAAGAGTTTTTAGCAAACAGAACACAGCATGTTGTTATCAATGGAGAGACGTCTACAGACGTTAAAGTAACCTCTGGCGTGCCACAGGGGAGTGTTATGGGACCATTGCTTTTCACAATATATAAAATGACCTAGTAGATAGTGTCGGAAGTCCCATGTGGCTTTTCGCGGATGATGCTGTAGTATACAGAGAAGTTGCAGCATTAGAAAATTGTAGCGAAATGCAGGAAGATCTGCAGCGGATAGGCACTTGGTGCAGGGAGTGGCAACTGACCCTTAACATAGACAAATGTAATGTATTGCGAATACATAGAAAGAAGGATCCTTTATTGTATGATTATATGATAGCGGAACAAACACTGGTAGCAGTTACTTCTGTAAAATATCTGGGAGTATGCGTGCATAACGATTTGAAGTGGAATGATCATATAAATTTAATTGTTGGTAAGGCGGGTACCAGGTTGAGATTCATTGGGAGAGTCCTTAGAAAATGTAGTCCATCAACAAAGGAGGTGGCTTACAAAACACTCGTTCGACCTATACTTGAGTATTGCTCATCAGTGTGAGATCCGTACCAGATCGGGTTCACGGAGGAGATAGAGAAGATCCGAAGAAGAGCGGCGTGTTTCATCACAGGGTTATTTGGTAACCGTGACAGCATTACGGAGATGTTTAACAAACTCAAGTGGCAGACTCTGCAAGAGAGGCGCTCTGCATCGCGGTGTAGCTTGCTTGCCAGGTTTCGAGAGGGTGCGTTTCTGGATGAGGTATTGAATATATTGCTTCGCCCTACTTATACCTCCCGAGGAGATCATGAAAGTAAAATTAGAGAGATTAGAGCACGCACGGAGGCTTTCAGACAGTCGTTCTTCCGGCGAACCATACGCGACTGGAACAGGAAAGGGAGATAATGACAGTGGCACGTAAAGTGCCCTCTGCCACACACCGTTGGGTGGCTTGTGGAGTATAAATGTAGATGTAGATGTAGATGTAGATGTAGGTAATGCAGGTGACTAACTTTCATTCATTTGTAGGATTCTGGGAAAATGCAGTCAGTATCCAAAATAGCTTCCTCACAAAACACTAGATTGATCCACGTTACAATATTACTGAAGTATGTGAGACCATACCAAGCAAGACTGACAGGGGATACTGACCGTATATGATGACTCTTAGCAGAGTGACGTGGAAATACTGAAAACCTTGAACCGTCAAACATATGAAAGTAAGCGGCAACAATATCACAAAAGCCTGTTTTCCAAAATGTAGGAGCCAATGTTAAGTCCAAAATGTCGGAATATGCTATGATTCCCCACATATCACTCCAGTGTGGATCATGAAGATAAGTGCACACAGAATCAGATAAGCTGTTATTTTTTATGTACTGCATATGCAATTGGGATGGAAAGTAACTGTTGTATGTCATGCAGTGGGAAGTACCCATTGGTATACCCTTCACAGTTGTTTGTAGAGTTTGGACATAAAAGTAGAATAACTTTGAGCTGTTTAGTAATAGTTTAGTATAGTATAGTGCACTGCCTGTCTTTTTTATGTATGACACATTTCATATCCCCTGTAAGTTCTTCTTGATGGATTCTATGGAACAAAATGAATGAATGAATTTGAACCATAATATTCTAATTTGCTTAAAAACAGTGATTCATACAATCAAACACCATTTCCTGGTTTCAGAATACACCAGTAGCATGTAATTTATTTTCTAGTGAATTAGGTTCATTGACACTGTGTGTGCGTAGAAACTTGGACTGTGAATCTGGCAAAATATTTTTGCAGTCAGATAATTAAGAAGCCACTTGTATAACACCTTTTTTAAGATTTATGAGAATGCCGAGAATACTGATATTGGACAGAAGTTTGGTGGTATTTCTTTATCTCCTTTATGACAGAGAGGCTAAATGTAAGCATATTTCAGCCAATTGGGAAACGTTGCAGTGATAAATGACTGGTTAGACAAATAATTTAATATGTTTTTAACTTAAAGTAATATTCTTTTAAATGATTTTGTTGTTTTTTGTCATAACTACTACATTTTTTTTTCATTTTAGGTTTACTTATGAATATTTTCAGGGTTTTGGAAGATGACTGTGCATTGATTACAAGACAAGCAGGAAAATGACACATATCAATGGATAGAGCATCTCTCCACGTTTTGATTAACAATACATATCATAGGGTGGTTCCAGAGTGCACCACATGGGAGCAAGCATGGTGTATAGTGGAGACATACATGCATCTTGTGTCCCTGAATTCACTAAATGTGAGTCAATTGTGAAGGTTCACTGACAATTTCATACAAAATATTGGCAAATGCTCCAGCAAACAAACCAAACCATAGGTTGTACAACACATTCTGTTAGACTAGCTGCTTACGTGGTCCAAAGAAAACAAGCTAGATGGGACTATCACCAGAGAAGGTGGAGCATGTGATGGCATCATTCACCAGAGCCCCAAGTAACTAATGACACATGTGAAAAGTGAACTGCAGATACTGCATGTAAAACTTCATCATTTGTGGTTGTCAGATGTGCTGGCTCTAGCCAGCACAGGATTCAGTGGCCAATGCACAGTGACCAATTTTCATCCAAATTACAGTGTGAGTTCATTTGTTTGTTTGGAAGGGGAGGCCAATATTGTTTGACTGCTTTCAGCCACTTGGTGATGCACATCAATGACAGAATCAATCTGCACTCCCTGTAATTTTTCTCAAACAATTTTACAGAAACAATTCAGTAAAAAAAATTCATTTTTATGTTACTTACAGCTTTATATGTCATCTTCATGATGACAAGCCCATCATTTCATTAATGGTCATAGCTACTGTGATATTTCCATTTAATCAAGACACTGAGTGAATTTCAACAAAGTTTGCAATGAAAAATAGGGGTTGCTATGATTTTGTGTTTGGTTCATACTACATAACATGTTGCTGCATATGAAATTTAGCTAATAGATTGAATTTTTCTATAACTTGGGTTGAGGTCTCCAATCTCAAGAAAACTGATCTGATGTAGCACACTCATTTGTGATTCTGTACCAGCGATACAGCCAGAATGAAATATGCACAACATTTTTCATATTTCATAAACAGTTTGATGTTCTGAAACAGGAGTTTGTCACATGATGGCATGCAAAGAGCATCATATTTTGCCATATGTCATTATGCAAAACTTCATACTCTACCATGTTATTCAGCTATCTACAGATGTTTTTGATGAAAAAAAATATATATAATTTTTGGGGGCCTTTAATAACTGGTAAAATGAGAAATGCTGTGGGTTTTGCAACAGCATATGTGAAAACATTACATGTTTATTCTTGCATCAATGCTGCTCTTCTTCATAAGCTATTGCTCTTACTTTTCCTCAGTTTCTCACTTAACAAAGCTCTGTTTCAGTATTCTCTCACAATCGTGTCTGCACAACATATTAATGAGGCAACATTATGTAAACTCCAATGTGTTTTGGTAGAAGAAATAAATTTTAACAAGGCAACAAGAGAAATGTAGATTTTACTCAAAATTTGCCATTCATGATACTTCTCTGAAAGTTACAGTTGGTTAAAAAGCCAGGCAAAATTAAACCACTGTTCTTGTTGCATTTTCAGCAGAATTCTCTCTAGATACAACCAAAGCAGAGGTGACAGCAGATCTTTTTGAACGGTCACTATACAAGTGTGGCCTTGGAGGGGCTCAACTTAATATTTACAAGAAATGTAAATGTAGGCTACAGTTTAGAATGGCACTTCCCCTCCAGCACTTGGCATTTCATCTACAGTGCCTGCCTGCAACTCCCACTCTCCTCATGTGTGACCTGCCAATTGTACATCTACAAGCCATGTTATTCTGCTTGTACTCTACTCAGGTGAATGAACTTTGTTCAGACTTTCGCAATGGCTTGAACTGGCTGCTGGATGACAACAGTTTTTCACATAAGTTGGTTTTCAGTGACAAAGTAGTGTTTCATTGGAATCATTGTAACAGGCATGTCTGGGCACAGAACATCCACACAAGATTGTGGAATACTTTTGTGATTCACCTAAAGTTAAAATTTTTTGTGCCATGTTCTCTTCAAAAGTTTATAGGTCATTTTTGTTCACAGAGAAAATTGTGATTGGTTTTATGTACATGAGCTTTCTACAGCAATGGCTTATGACTTATTTACAGCAAAACAGTGGAGACTTCATTTTGCTACAAGATGATGCTCCACCACACTTTCTTTCATATGTTTATAATTACCTTGCAAAATTGTCTCAGTGCTGTGTTATATGGACTTCCCATGATGACTCTCCTCTTCTTCATTGGTCACCTGGCTTTACTCCATGCGGTTTCTTCTTATGGTGTTATGTTAAAAATACATGTTTTTGCCTACACTTCATTTTAATGTGGAAGAATTACAAGGAAGAACAATTAATGCAGTCCATGATATCAAACATGATCTGTTGGGGTATGTATCACAGGAGTTTGATCAGCATACTGATGTTTGCCATGTCATTAACTGTGACCATATTGAGTACCTGTAAAGTGTGCTAAAATTGTGAAGAGGTGCTCTGTCTGTGAATACATGTTTATTTTATGCACATCTTGTGATTTTCATGCAGTTGTCTTCTGAAACCTCACAGGTACTTATCCGTGTACTTCTTCTGGTGAAGTGGAAGTTATTTGAATAGCTGGTCTCAGGTATTCTATGGCAGCTTTTACTGGGACTAATAACTACATTTTTTCAGTAACAGACACAAAATGCATGTTAAAAAGGTTTACAACACTGGACACATCTTTTATTATCTCTTAGCCTTTACATGCATGATTTAAGCTATCTTGTCCTCCATATCTCTGATTCTACCAGTTTTCTCCTTCATTCTATTCCATTAGATTTTTATCTTGTGCCGGAAGTGGCTAGATCACTTTCTCCAATATTTTGCAGTGTGACTTAATTATCCACTGCATCTACTTCAGAGCTGTTCTTGTCTGCCAGAGTTTCCTTTTAGTCCTGCAAGATACTTGGAATATAAGATGATTGAATAATTTTACAACTGTGCACATATTTAACTCTAAAACTAGACATGAAAATTAGTTTTGTGTCTTGGATTGTAATTGAGTGGACCATAGTTCATTTGAACCTGATTATTTTTATCAAAAGAAAAACCACAAAGGGTGTGGTGGAAAAATGAGTGTAAGAATTCCAGGACTTTATAGAGGCCTCTGCAAGAACATGGTTGGCTATTTTACATAATACTCTGTATTGTAAGAGAGTCCTTGATGGCATATAACTGATTTAAGGAGTAAAGGTAACAACTCACTGAATAGTTGAAGCACTGATTCACTGTTTGCACACAAACAAGATAGAACATTTGCTAAATTTTGGACGAATCCTTCTTCAGAGCTAGAGAGTAAACTCATTATAAAGGGCATATAGGGTGTTTTCTGATGGAAGATGGTGGGCTGAGGTCAGTCACAAGCAGGTCACTGTCTGTAACAGCCTCTATTTACATCCCAGCAGTGTTTATAGGAGGTCCAGCCCAAGTCAGGCAGCAAGCATCACACTTAGGTCTGTCTATGCACAAAGTGTGGAAGTGGTGTTGCTAAGCCTTGGTTAGAAAGATGTGCACAAAACTTGTGCAGTCTGCATATCAGGCTGCCATCAGTGCTGGTTTAGTTATGGTGTGAGATAGCATATTTGGGCTTGGCTGTAGGTGATGCTGGCTGGTGGCAATAACCGGCACTGGCAGCCACCCAGCGGCTAGTTGGATTGGAGAGCCTCTGTTTGAACATTGACCTATCAGTGCTGATGCAGATCCCACTGGCGCATAATCCTATCAGGATGAGAGTTGGGTAGTAGCTGCCTCACATTGAAAGCCAACACCACAGTAGATGCTGATTTGATGACTTCACTCATCTGATGACCAGCATTGTCACATGGCCAGTGTTTATAAGCACTTGGGTATGCTGTGGTGTGGTTGTTACAGATGCTATGCATGCTGGCTGCCAAAATGTCCCTGGTTTCAGTAACCAGCTGGTCACACACCAACAAGCAGGCTACAGATGCTAAGCTGGGACTGTGGTGTAGTGCTGCAACAGCACATTGTGCAAGTGGCTCTCCACAGCAACAAGTCTTCTTGATTATGCTCACGCCATTACACACACTTAAATACACACACGCATCCACCCCTATGGTTACTTTGTAAGTTGATACAGCAAATGTACAGGTGTATGTGTGTGTATAGCTGAGTTGAGTTTTGTAGAGTGCTAGTGAAGAGGTGAGAAGCTATTCCTCTGTCTGACCAAAAAAGATGTGACTGCTTCCCTCCCAGATATCTAGGTATGACTGGCAGTTGTGATGATGAAGGCCCAGTCATCAAGACAAAAGCAACTGCGACAAACAATTTCATTAACAACAGGACAAGATATTCAGTACATTGATGGGGATGAACAGGTTCCCACTTCCTGATGACTTAGATGGAGCTGACTGTCACAGTCACACTGTTCTGGGTCACTTGGCGTTGCAGACCATGACTGTAGTGCCTGTGGTGACAGTGAGTTGGGTTGGCACTGAACTCAAGACCTTGGTGAACAATTGGTGGCTAAAGGACTAACAATGACTGCCTGGTAGACACATAATGAATGGACAAATGGTTCAAATGGCTCTGAGCACTATGTGACTTAGCTTCTGAGGTCATCAGTTGACAAAAGGTGTGACGTCATAAGCGCGTGACTGCGTGTGAGATCGCTCTCTAAGTTTTCATCTATTTTTAGGTTTCAGATATATATTTTAACTGTTTTTGTGATAATATTTACTATATAAGTGACTTATTAGTGGTTTCTTCATTCACCTCTGCATTTCTTGTGTTGTGGCCTGATATTTGTGGGTGTTTCGTATCGAGCAACTTAACCTCTTACCCGTGTTTACATTATGCGCTGACCAGTTGCAGCTGTAGCGGCGCATCGAAAGCTAAGTACTAATTAATTGTTTGTGTATAGTAGTTTATTTAGGAACTTTAGTAGTCTTCAACCGGTGTTCTTGGTGTTTTCCGGTGAAATAACTTCAGAAGAAATATTTGCGAACTGCTTTCAGTTTCGTTACTGTCATTAGACGTTTGATTTTCTTTCTGTGTTAGTATTTTGTTATATTCTCATTTGTTGTTGATTAATACTGTCAATAATAGTAGTCACTTCCCTTGTAGAGCAAGTTTGTGATAATTGTAGTCAGTTTTTAACATCTTCTTATTGTAGTAGCGGAACTTAGATAAAGTTGTTTTCTTGTTTCAATAATTGTAAAATTTTACCATGAGTGAGAAGTGTGGGCTTTGCCGTAGGTTCGTGAGTAGTGGATTGCGGTGTGAGACTTGTTCGAAGTATTTTCACTGGGGGGAATGCAGTGGGGAAGCCAGTGGGCATTCTGGTGAGATCCTCTCCTGGAACTGCAGGTTATGTAGCAAGAGTAAGTTGATAGAGGAGCAGGAGCGTAAGATCTGTGCCCTTCAGGTGCAGTTGAAAAACGCACAGGAGGAGGTAGATAGGATGAGGAGGGAGAAGGGGGTTGGGGAATGGGAGCTGGGTGTTGGCAAGAGATCTGCTAGGAGAAGGAGATTTTCAGATAGTTTTACTATTGGTGTTTGTAATAGATATGACCAACTGTCAGAGTCTAGTGGAGAGGAATCTCTAGTAGCTGTAGATGTAGGAAGTATGCAGCAGACCTCACCAGTTACGGTGGCTAGGACAGTTGCAAAGTCTAAGAGAAAGAAGAAGATTCTGCTGTTAGGTAGTTCTCATGGTAGAGGTGTAGGCCAGCAGTTGCAGGAAGTTTTGGGGAGTGAGTACCAGGTCACCAGCATTGTGAAGCCTAATGCAGGATTGGCTCAGGTGACTTTTAACATAGGGGGGTTATGTAGGGATTTTACTAAAGAGGATCAGGTAGTGATTGTGGGTGGGGCTGGTAATAGTATTGATAGGGATGGGGAGTATGACATAGATGGTGACCTGGAAAAGATAGCCACTCAGACTGGCAACACGAATGTGCATTTCATGGAACTGTTTCAGCGTTATGATTGGCCTCATCTTAATACAGCCGTCAGACATAATAACATGAGACTTGGGGGTGCGCTGATGACAGAAGGCATGAGTCACATTTCAGTGGTGTCAGTGGAGTCTATCAGTAGGACGGGTTTCACTAGACATGGCCTGCACCTCAACAGGTATGGGAAGGGGAGGTTGGCAAAACTTATAGGTGACAGCATAGGTGGGGGTGGTGGGATCACTCATGGGAAAATTCTGGTAGTTGTGGGTGTTAGAGCTGTACCTTTTTTAGGTTGAAGTCAGCTGACAGGTATTCCTGCTTAAGGGAAGTCTCTCTAACAAAGAAACCACTTTCTACAAAGCTTGGGTATCCGATTAATGAGGGAATTAGTATATTTCATCAAAATATACAAGGTATTAGAGATAAAGTTAGTGAACTGCTTATAGATGTTGACTCTGAAATTATTGGTATATCTGAACACTTCTTAAATAAGGAGATAATTCAGAGGCTTCCTTTACCAGGATACAGGTTGGCTGGCAGCTTTTCTAGGAGCTCTTTGCGGTGTGGGGAAGTAGCCATGTATGTGAAAAACGGTATTCCATTTGAGTCAATTGATGTTTCAAAGTACTGCACTGAAAAGGTGTTTGAATGTTGTGCAGGTGTGGTTAAATTTAGTGGAGCTAAACTTCTTACTGTTGTTATTTATAGATCCCCAGACTCCGATTTCACAACATTTTTGCTAAAGCTAGAGGAGGTTCTTGGTTCACTTTATAGGAAATACAAAAAGTTAGTTATATGTGGTGACTTCAATATTAATTGTATAAGTGATTGTGCAAGGAAAAGGATGCTGGTAGACCTCCTTAATTCATATAATCTTATGCAAACCGTATTCTTTCCAACGAGAGTGCAAGGGAACAGTAGAACAACCACAGACAATATTTTTGTTCATTCATCATTATTAGAAGGGCATTCTGTTAGCAAAAAGGTGAATGGCCTTTCAGATCATGATGCACAAATTTTAAGTCTAAAAGATTTTTGTGCAGCAACACATGTTAAATATAGCTACCAACTTTTTAGGGAAGCTGATCCAGTTGCTGTACAGACTTTTGTAAACCTTATCAAGGAACAAGAGTGGCAAGATGTTTATAGTGCTGATACAGTAGACAATAAATATAATGCTTTCCTCAAGACTTTTCTTGTGCTCTTTGAAAGTTGCTTTCCGTTAGAACGTTCAAAACAGGGTACTAGCACAAACAGGCAGCCTGGGTGGCTGACTAAAGAGATAAGAATATCTTGTAGAACAATGTGGCAATTATATCAAAACGTTAGAAACAGTCAAAATCTAAATGCAGCAGAGACAGGTCGAGAATATAGAATCAGTGCGTAGTGGGGATGTCCGTGTTACTGATAAGTCGCATATATGTACAGTACTTAATAATCACTATCTGAATATAGCAGGTGAACTAAATAGAAACCTATATGATTCCCAACAGGGAATCATATAGCACTCTTAGAAAAAAGTGTTCCGAGACTGTTACCTGAAATGCTCCTCCATGATACTGACAAGAGGGAGATTGGGTTAATAATTAAATCACTAAAGACCAAGAACTCTCGTGAATATGACGGGGTATCTAGCAGAATACTGAAGTATTGTTCTATGTACGATAGCCCAGTTCTCAGCCATATCTGTAACTTTTCCTTTAGGAGTGGTCGGTTTCCTGACTGATTAAAGTACTCGGTAGTGAAGCCACTTTATAAAAAGGGAGACAGGGATAATGTTGACAATTATAGACCTATTTCTATGCCATCGGTGTTTGCTAAAGTTATCGAGAGGGTTGCATATACAAGGTTACTGCAGCATTTAAATTCACATAATTTGCTGTCAAATGTACAGTTTGGTTTTAGAAATGGCTTAACAACTGAAAATGCTATAGTCTCTTTTCTCTGTGAGGTTTTGGACGGATTAAATAAAAGGTTGCAAACGTTAGGTGTTTTCTTTGATTTAACGAAGGCTTTTGACTGTGTTGACCACAAAATATTACTGCAGAAGTTGGAACATTATGGAGTAAGGGGATTAGCTTACAATTGGTTCGCCTCCTACTTTAAGAACAGAAAGCAGAAGGTAATCCTCCGCAATATTGAGAGTGGTAATGATGTTCAGTCCCAATGGGGCACTGTTAAATGGGGCGTTCCCCAAGGGTCGGTGCTGGGGCCACTGCTGTTTCTTATTTATATAAATGATATGCCTTCTAGTATTACAGGTGATTCAAAAATATTTCTGTTTGCTGATGACACCACCTTGGTAGTGAAGGATCTTGTGTGTAATATTGAAACATTATCAAATAATGTAGTTCATGATATAAGTTCGTGGCTTGTGGAAAATAATTTGATGCTAAATCACAGTAAGACTCAGTTTTTACAGTTTCTAACCCACAATTCAACAAGAACTGACATTTTAATCAGACAGAATGGGCATGTTATAAGCGAGACGGAACAGTTCAAGTTCCTAGGTATTCGGATAGATAGTAAGCTGTTGTGGAAAGCCCATGTTCAGGATCTTGTTCAGAAACTAAATGCCGCTTTATTTACCATTAGAACAGTATCTGAAATAAGTGACATTTCAACACGAAAAGTAGTATACTTCGCATATTTTCATACGCTTATGTCATATGGTATTATTTTTTGGGGTAATTCTTCTGATTCAAAAAGGGTATTTTTGGCTCAAAAACGGGCTGTTCGAGCTATGTATGGTGTAAGTTCGAAAACCTCTTGTCGACCCCTATTCCATAGTCTGGGAATTTTGACATTGCCCTCACAGTATGTATTTTCTTTAATGCCGTTTGTTGTTAGCAATATTAGCTTATTCCCAAGAGTTAGCAGCTTTCACTCAGTTAATACTAGGCAGAAATCAAATCTGCATGTGGAATGCACTTCCTTGACTCTTGTGCAGAAAGGAGTGCAGTATTCTGCTGCATCCATTTTCAATAAGCTACCACAATAACTCAAAAATCTTAGCAGTAGCCCAAACACTTTTAAGTCTAAACTGAAGAGTTTCCTCATGGCTCACTCCTTCTATTCTGTCAAGGAGCTCCTGGAAGAGCTAAAAAATTAAGCAAATTCCAGTGTTACATTCTTGATTTTCTTTATTTAAACTAACGACTTGTCGCCTGAATATGTTTCTTATATTTCATTTTATCTGTTTCTACAATCGTGTTATAATTTCATGTATTGACTCGTTCCATGACCATGGAGACTTCTCCTAAATGTGGTCCCACGGAACAATAAATAAATAAATAAAATAAATCAGTCGCCTAGAACTTAGAACTAATTAAACCTAACTAACCTAAGGACATCACACACATCCATGCCCGAGGCATGATTCCAACCTGCGACCGTAGCGGTCACGCGGTTCCAGACTGAAGCACCTAGAACCGCACGGCCACACAGGCTGGCCAAATGAATGGACAATCCAGCTGCATGATAGCTGACTGGCTTGATCAAGTGATACATGTCTGGTGGCTGACTGACCTTGTATAAATAGCACCTTGATGACTATATGCTTTGCTGCTGCTGCTGGCAGTAGCATCACATAGCGGTGTTTGCTAGTCCCTGTGTGGCGGTTTGCTGGAAAGTCACTAAGATATTTTTGGTGGTCATTGCACCTGTGAGGTAACTACAGTAGTCCCTGAATTCTGTGGTGTGGCTGTTTGCTGGGAGATTGTTTACATGGACGCTTCATTCTATCTCTTGATTTCTATTCGCCTAATCCTAATCCTGAACCGAGCAAGTGCATACCATATTACCCCTGCCTACTTCACTCAGTCTTCAATGAATCTTACTCCAAGTATATCTCGACTTGTCGCAGATAACTGTGCCACGGTATTTAACAGAAACTTGCATATTCTTTCTTTTACAGAGCTATTTAGCCGAAAACCTCCCACTACTTCCATACACAGGTTTCCTGTGCTCACATTTATGGAGAAAGTCACACAGAGGTCATATCATTTCCGTTTTCATTTAATGGTGGAGTAAAAAATCCACCTTGTGTCCATTTCCATTGCCCAAGCGAAAAACTGCGATGATATTACCGCTGTGAATGTCGAACCTGTGAGCAACAACTACACTGAGGCCCTCTGAAGTGTTGTCAAACTTTAGTAGACCAGCTACACTGATAACACACTATTTCTGCGTTAGGTACTCCCCTTTTCTCTTTAGGTTGGGTCACTGCCTTTATTTCTACCAGGGCTGTTGCAGCTATCACAGTTTCATTAAATGATTTCCAAAACTCTGCTCATACCTTTCGGGAAGCTTTAGCTGTCAAGTCCAACTGATATGCTGCACGAAGAAAAGCTTTCTTAATGCCTTCCTTGCCTATAAGTTCCTAATCCTAACTGTCTATGACATTTTCTATCGAATACCTTGCCTATGCTATAAAACTGTTCCCCATAGTACCTAGATATATTTTTCCTTCGATAGCGCTCCAATAACCTTTCCCGTGAATCGTGACAGGAAATAGCTTCTCCTACTTTCTAATGCTATGCAACATTTACCCTTGCAGCCCCCCCCCCCCCCCCCCCCGCTAACCTTAATCGAGTCATATGCAACATTTTATCTTCATTGTAACCTTCTTTCTCCATGGATGCATGTAGTTTATCCCCGACTGCCATAAGAACTTCCCCTGACTTACACGAATAGGAGTAATCAATGTGGTAATACCGAGCGAGGTGGTGCAGCGGTTAGCACACTGGACGGGAGGATGATGGTTCAAACCCACGTCCGGCTATCTTGATTTCGGTTTTCCGTGATTTCCCTAAATCGCTTCAGGTGAATTCTGGGATGATTCCTTTGAAAGGGCATTGCTGACTTCCTTCCACATTCTTCCTTTATCGTATGGACCGAAGACCTCGCTGTTTTGTCCCTTTCCCTCAGATCAACCAACAAACCAACCTATATGGTGATGTTAGTGATATGGTGAACGTAGGGAAACGCTGCGAAAAAACTGTTCTGTTCTGTCTCCCCACAACCATACCAACGCCTTATGTTACCCCATGTTATCAATCACGTATGAGCGACCTGATGAAGTAAGCACTGGAATGCTTCCTGGATAATTCCCTTTCACGCTCAGTACCTGACGGAATTTTTGTTACTGTCTGCCAACGCCAGAAAAGAAAGGAAAAAAAGGGGGCAAACACAATAAAAAGTGATTACCGAAATTACCACTCAGCGTTCCCAATCGCCATTTACTTGCACCTTTCTGATGAATGCTGAAACTGCCATTGCTGTTCCACGTTGCTCGTGTCATAGATGTCAGGAAGTACGCCAGCACTAATCTGCACTATATCTGCCAATTAGGTTTTATATGATCACTACTGGAAGGGTGCGGAAGCTGCCTTCTGTTTGTTAGTATGTTAAACAGCAAGACACCACAAGAACCATTTTAGACTTGCGGCTGCTACAGCGCCTGAAGGTAGGCGAACCCCACCTCAAGGTTGTCGAAGGGTTTGCCTGACCCTTAGATGTTAGAGCAGCCGCGAGACTAAATTTGTATCAAGAAGTTTCCGGCAGGTTCATTTTCAAAGTGCTCAACAAAGGTGCGTGGGTGGCACTGAGGGTGTTGCCGAAGTGAGGGGTCTTAGAGGCATCCTTTGTCGTTTTACTCAGGCACATGATAATGTGGTAGCAACCTCTTACCCCTCCCCTATCCCCCTATCCACACGATCATACCACAGGAGGGCGCGAAACAGAAGCGCTGAAAAAGCATAAAAACCCTTCACTGCATCGGTTCACACTCAAAATTTGTCGAATGGTTTTAAACAGTGTGTAGTGGTTCCACCCCATATACCAGAGCAAATATTGGGGTCATATTACACTCCAAAAGGGACATATCACTTTCAATGGGGTTTTCAGCCCCACGATGTCCCAGTGTCGAACATTGTCAAGAAGTTGCTCATCGCAATGCAAACTGTCGTTTTCGACGGCGAAATGTGTGGGAGTCAACGCCCCAATAGAAGGGGTGGTTTCACTGACGTCTTTTATGCCACCCCACGAGGCCTTTTCGTGTCAGCTATAAGCGACGGTGTGTCTGAAGTATTTCCGTTGCCATCCATAAGAAAACTTTGTGATTTGAACGCTGGGTGTCACAGTTCTGACCTCCATTGCAGAGACGGCAAAAGAAGAGGTGAGATGACTGGGTGTTTGTGTTGTCCCCTTTCCTCTTCATTTCATCCTCATTCATGAAAGTGGCGAGATTGGGCTTAGCAAAGGTTGGTAACTTGTACGGGCGCTGGTAACCGCGCAGCTGAGCGCTCCCCAAACCAAACATCATCATCATCATCATCATCATCAAGAAGAGGTGAAAGGACGGTAAGAAGGGGGTGCGACGACTTTCCTATCATGTGACACGTCCACGGTAGCGTTGGGCAGAATTGTGGTGAAACTGGGTGCCAATGTGACATCATTAACCCACCTCAAAGCTCGTATGGAGTTCTGAGCTGTGGTCTTTTTTCCGCACGTGTCGACACGTTGCTGTTTGAAGCACCGCAGAGCCCGAGATGAGGTCGCAGGGCGCAACACTTTTCACCATTACAGGGGAAGAGTGTAAGCACTTTTGGCGCAAATTTCGAGCTTACGCGTCGCAGTAGGCGCCAATTACGGGCAGCGCTGCCTGGCTGGCAGAACTGGCGGCAGAACTTCGCGGGGGCAGGGCTGCCCTCTCAGGCAGATGCCGGGTGTGGGAATATATTTCCCTTGTCAGCCATAAGAAAACCTCGTGGTTTGAACGCTGGGTGTCGCAGTTCTGACTTCCACTGCAGAGGCGACAAAAGAATGCGTGCATTATGTCCGGCGTCTCTGCCAGTACATCTTCCACGGCACCCTGGTGCCGTAGGGCCCTTACACAGCAGACAAACGCCAGATGCTACTTACTTGACGGCAGCTGACGTCACAGTCGCGCTGCTCGGGGCCACAGGGAGTCGCAGTCTGCGACTGTAGTGCTGCATGCTGTAATGAGTTGCGGGGCATCGAACTTCGTACCTCGATTAACGAGTGGCGGCTAACGAACTAACAATGACTGCTTAGCACATGCTAAATGGATAGGTGATATAACTGCATGACAGCAGACTAGCTTGACCGAACGATATCTGCCCCAGTGGCTGACTCAGCACATATAAATAGCGTCTTGACGGCCGTTTATGTTGCCCGCATCTCGTGGTCGTGTGGTAGCGTTCTCGCTTCCCACGCCCGGGTTCCTGGGTTCGATTCCCGGCGGGGTCAGGGATTTTCTCTGCCTCGTGATGGCTGGGTGTTGTGTGCTGTCCTTAGGTTAGTTAGGTTTAAGTAGTTCTAAGTTCTAGGGGACTTATGACCACAGCAGTTGAGTCCCATAGTGCTCAGAGCCATTTGAACCATTTTTGAACGGCCGTTTACAGTGAGGTGACAAAAGTCATGCGATACCTCCTCAAATTGTGCCGGACATGCGCAGCAACTCGACGTGGCGTCGACTCACCAGAAGTACTGAGCCAAGCTGCTTCTGCAGCCATCCATAGCTTGGAAAGTGTTTTCTGGTGCAGGATTTTGTGTGCGAATTGACCTCTCGATTATGCCCCATAACTGTTCTCTGGGATTCATGTCGGGCGATCTGAGTGGCCAGATCACATGTGACTTAACATCTGTGACTTAACATATGTGACTTAACATCTGAGGTCATCAGTCCCTAGAACTTAGAACTACTGAAACCTAACTAACGTAAGGACTTCACACACATCTATGCCCGAGGCAGGATTCGAACCTGCGACCGTAGCGGTCACGCGGATCCTGACTGTAGCGCCTAGAACCGCTCGGCCACTGTGGCCAGATCAAGAATGTTCTTCAAACCAATCACAAACAACCGTGGCCCAGTGACATCGTTTTTTGGGAACATGTATCCAATGAATGCACACGGTCTGCAAGTAGCCGAACATAACCATTTCCAATCAATGATCGGTTCAGTTGGACCAGAGGACACAGTTCATTTCATATAAACACAGCCCACACCATTATGGAGCCACCAACAGTTTGCAAAGTGCCTTGTTGACAACTTTGGTCAATGACTTCGTGGGGTTTGTGCCACACTCAGCTCATACCAACTGAAAACGGGACTCAACCCACGAAGCCACGTTTTTTCAGTCTTGGGTCCAAGCGATATGGTCAAGCCCTGGTGAGGCTCTGCAGGAGATGTAGCGTTTGTTAGCAAAGGTACTCGCGTCGATTGGTTGCTGTTATAGCCCATTAATGCCAGACTTCACCGCACTGTCCTAACGGATACGTTCGTCGTATCTCCCACACTGATTTCTGCGGTTATTTCACGCAGTGTTGCTTGTCTATTAGTACTGACAACTCTACGCAAACACCACTGCTCTCGGTCGTTAAGTGAAAGCCGTCGGCCACTGCGTTGTCTGTGGTGAGACGTATTGCCCGAAATTTGATTTTCCGAGCACGCTCATAACACTGTGGATCTCGGAATACTGAACTCATAACGATTTCCGAAATGGAACGTCCAATGCGTCTAACTTCGACTAACGTTCCGCGCTCAGAATCTGTTAATTTCCGTCGTCCATAATCACAACGGAAACCATTTTACATGAATAACCTGAGTGCAAATGACAGCTCCAGCAACCCACTGCTCTTTTATATCTTGTTACGCTATAATACCTCTTTTAGTGTATGTGCATATAGGTATCCCGTGACTTGTTGACAGATTCTATCTAGAATGAAACTAGATTATGCCTCACGGTCATTTTTCGTAAACAACCCGATACATCGCTTCTGTAGACTACCTGATACACCTATATGACACGAGGATGGACAAACTCAAAACCTCTGTGTTCAAACAACTTACGGAAATGCAACCAGGTGACATAGACATAGACAACAATATTTCTATAGGGGCACACCCATCATATCCGAGCCGTAAATGAATCAAGAGAGTGCCCTGCAAGGAAATGTTACTTCCGTATACGGGTGAAAGGTGACTTTGAGGTAGGCTAACTCAGATGAGGAACTTTCAGGATCTGAGATGACGTGGGCCCTAAGAACCAACAGATGGAGCATTCCTACACACTGAACCGGATGGTAACAACTATTAGGCTACAAACCAGTGTGAGTTGGCTTCCTGTAAATAGCATGTCGCAACGTGCCATCAGCCTTCCTCCTGACACATGCATCAAGGACATCAAGACAGCCAACCTTTTCCACCCTCATCATGAAGCGAGTATTCGGTCGATTGAATTCAGGTGTTCTAAAAAGCCATTTAAATTCTCACTTTCACGAGACCAAACAGTGGCTCTGAGCACTATGGGACTTAACATCTGAAGTCATAAGTCCCCTAGAACTTAGAACTACTTAAACCTAACTAATCTAAGGACATCACACACATCCATGCCCGAGGCAGGATTCGAACCTGCGACCGTAGTGGTCTCGCGGTTCCAGACTGAAGCGCCTAGAACCGCGTGGCCACACCGGCCGGCGAGACCAAACAGTGAAAGTACAGTCTACATATCAGAGAAATCATGCGAGCTTCTATGCCATCGACTGCAGGGCACGTACCTCGCAATCTTCCATAAACATATTGGCAATAGTAAGGATTCCCTTCACAACTCCATCTCTTTGTTCATAGAATTGGTCGTTGAGTAAAAATAAATGGAGGTCAACACATTCCGAAATAGGTTCGTTGATTCAACACTAAACCTAACCTCAAATAAGAGTAAAGGAACACGAGTGAAGAGATCACATCAAAACTTACTAAAATATCAGAGTCATTCAAACGCAGTCCCTCTAAGTATGAAATATGCCGATTTATTAATGTGTGCTCCAGCAAAGTGTCTTGGTGTTCTTGCTGTTCATGTATATTAACCCACAAATAATCATCAGTGATCACCCAAAAGCAAAACATAAAGAGCACACATGTCAGACAATAAAACAATCCGTTTTAATACGAGGCTAGTAACCTCCCCCGTTACTAACCAGATAACGCGATAATATGACCGTGATCGCGTATGTCTAATGAATTTGATTTTGGACGAGGCTATCGTCTCCGAAGAAAATTTGAGTGGTTAATGGATAGGAGTATACAAGTCGCTCTAAAGAACACCCTATTCTATTCCAGCACTTTCTGCTTATATGGATTCTGTTTAATACTTACAACAGTGCCTTCACGAAACGAAAAGTGGTACCACATGACTCCATAACAAAACTAAGTAACACAGAAATTAATTAATACAATCGACAGCCCTGGTGGCTACTGTCTGTCCAATATCTGACCAATAATGTGGACAGAAATGAATACGTAACCGTTTGGCTGTATGTGTGGCAACGGAAGATTGACACACGTTTCTGAAAACATAATACATTGCGAAATAATACTGAACAAAGAAAGCAGTTGTCTTATTAATAGTCCGACATGTAAATTTGGGAAACGTATTTAAACTCATTATTGCAACGTAAATGATTGTCTGGAGGTAGCTCTTTTGTTACGATAGTAATTTAGGTAACCTCAGATCAACGTTTGCTTCGTGCACTAGTTTCACGGACTTGGCATGCTAAGTACTTCGAATAGATTGCCGCGTCCGGCCATCCTGATTTAGGTTTTCCTTGATTTCCCTAAATCGCTCCAGGCAAATGCCGGGATGGTCCCTTTCAAGGGCACGGCCGACTTCCTTCTCCGTCCTTCCCTAATCCGATGAGGCCGATGACCTCGCTGTTTGGTCTCTTCCCTCAAAAAACCCAAAAACCCAACTCGAATAGATTGTAACTATTACGAGAATTTTCTGGATCAAATAAGCAGCTGCCGGCTTTCAACAGAGGGACAACTCCAAATTCCAAACAATAGCATTATTACAATAGACACAGATGTGAAGTAAGTGAACCTAATTTATTCTTTTCCTTAAATTGAAATTGCCAGAATGACTTGGACCTAAGTTACTTTACTTTATTTTCAATCAGTTAGCAAGAATGACTTCGCATCTAAATACTTTTGAACATCACTGATAATTTATTTTGTGATTATTATTAATTACTTTCAATCATAATTTTATAAAACCAACCAAACTGGCAATGATTGTTAATACTTTTCTTTTATCCTTTTAAACAACATGTTTAAACAACGAGCTAAATGTGGCACGTAAAATTCGTTTTTACGTGAACTGAATGGGCGGAAATGATTGAAAGTGAATCAAATAAAAAGTGTATTCTTACAATAAAATTGAAAACTCAGTTTCAAAAATCTAGCTTCGTTCGGATTTTACAGCAAAAAAACATATTTTTGTGAGGTTTTTTTATGCGCGCCGCATCTATGTTTCAGACTTTTCCCCACCGGTTCAAAATTTTCTGAGAAGATAAACAAATACGTTTAATTACTGGTCATCCTGTTGTTTCGTGAAAGCTTTATCCATTGCCACGATATAAGCAACATGGTTCTAAAGACCGGGCCTAAAATCCAGAAGATTCACCAGTCGTAGTAAACAATATACACTATTATATGGCTGAAGATCATACATACAACAGCTAAAAATGTTTTTCAGGGGAGATAAAATTTCTGGGGGTCGATTTGTTACTGGGGGGGGGACGGTAAAACGTTTTTCTTAATTTCTGAGTTGGGGACTGATTTTTTTTTCCCCCTGAGGAGAACGTTTCTCCACCAACGTCACCCCCTCTTACGTATATGGTGGAGAGTGTAAGAACAAATAGATGCAAATTTATATGCTTCTATAGAGTGGGATGCATCTACAATAGGAAGTATCCAAGAGTGGTAGTGAATTTGTAACACCAAGTGTCCCAGAGTGAGGATGCATGCATCCTAAACTTTAATAATGCGTTGTGTCATATGCACGACATGGGAAATGCCATGTTGGATGACATGATGGTATGTCTTGTTATATTTATGTCGTACAACATGACAAAACATCATAAATATTATGTTACTTTACTTGACAAGATACGTTATATTACATAACAGGGATACTAATACTAACACATAAAAAGGAGCGAATATGCCAAGATGTTTTGAGTTAACAGTCTGCAAACTGCCAGATAAGTCGAAAAGCTAGTTCCCTTCTTTTACAAACCTAACTCTGCCAGGACACACACCTTCTTTGTGCTATGAGAGGAGCATTTTTCATTGTGGTAGGCAGAGATATTCTGATAATTGGTGCCTTAACATGCGCTCACTCGATTGTGTTAGTTGTTTTTCATTTTTCTCTAACAATCTTCGCGAAAACACATCACACAATTTACTTCTTGAAGCTTTCTGCACAGTGGTGACTGTGCCACGAAGTAGACCACTTCTGTCAGTGTAGGCTAGCAGTTTAGCCTCCACGCACACACACGTCAGTACCTGACCTGCTGCCCAGAGTAAGATAAGCATTAACTGATTACTTGTGCCACGTGTACTTGGAGGTGCTAACGAACCTAAAAACATACTGCTAATAATAGCTATACTTATTAGACTGAAAATGAAGTAAATACTGATGTAACGTTTTCAGTACACCATCCTCAATAATCAGTAGAAATATCTGCATTTATACCGTTAACACCCACTATATTTACTGAAGCGCCAAAGAAACTGGTATACGCATGCGTATTCAAATACAGAGATATACAGGGTGTTACAAAAAGGTACGGCCAAACTTTCAGAAAACATTCCTCACACACAAATAAAGAAAAGATGTTATGTGGACATGTGTCAAGAAACGCTTAATTTCCATTTTACAGCTCATTTTAGTTTCGTCAGTAGGTACTGTACTTCCTCGATTCATCGCCAGTTGGCCCAATTGAAGGAAGGTAATGTTGACTTCGGTGCTTGTGTTGACATACGACTCATTGCTCTACAGTACTAACATCAAGCACATCAGTATGTAGCATCAACAGGTTAGTGTTCATCACGAACGTGGTTTTGCAGTCAGTGCAATGTTTACAAATGCAGAGTTGGCAGATGCCCATTTGATGTATGGATTAGCACGGGGCAATAGCCGTGGCGCGGTATGTTTGTATCGAGACAGATTTCCAGAACGAAGGTGTCCCGACAGGAAGACGTTCGAAGCAATTGATCGGCGTCTTAGGGAGCACGGAACATTCCAGCCTATGACTCGTGACTGGGGAAGACCTAGAACGACGAGGACACCTGCAATGGACGAGGCAATTCTTCGTGCAGTTGACGATAACCCTAATGTCAGCGTCAGAGAAGTTGCTGCTGTACAAGGTAAAGTTGACCACGTCACTATATGGAGAGTTGTTTCCGTACCACGTACAGCATGTGCAGGCACTATCAGCAGCTGATTGGCCTCCACGGGTACACTTCTGCGAATGGTTCATCCAACAATGTGTCAATCCTCATTTCAGTGCAAATGTTCTCTTTACGGATGAGGATTCATTCCAAAGTCATCAAATTGTAAATTTTCACAATCAACATGTGTGGGCTGACGAGAATCCGCACGCAATTGTGCAATCACGTCATCAACACAGATTTTCTGTGAACGTTTGAGCAGGTATTGTTGGTGATGTCTTGACTGGGCTTCATGTTCTTCCACCTACGCTCAATGGAGCACGTTATCATGATTTCATACGGGATACTCTACCTGCGCTGCTAGAACATGTGCGTTTACAAGTACGACACAACATGTGGTTCATGCACGATGGAGCTCATGCACATTACAGTCGAAGTGTTTGTACGCTTCTCAACAACAGATTCGGTGACCGATGGATTGGTAGAGGCGGACCGATTCCATGGCCTCCACGCTCTCCTGACCTCAACCCTCTGGACTTTCATTTATGGGGGCATTTGAAAGCTCTTGTCTACGGAACCCCGGTACCAAATGTAGAGACTCTTCGTGCTCGTATTGTGGACGGCTGTGATACAATACGCCATTCTCCAGGGCTGCATCAGCGCATCAGGGATTCCATGCAACGGAGGGTGGATGCATGTATTCTCGCTAACGGAGGATATTTTGAACATTTCCTGTAACAAAGTGTTTGAAGTCACGCTGGTACGTTCAGTTGCTGTGTGTTTCCATTTCATGATTAATGTGATTTGAAGAGAAGTAATAAAATGAGCTTTAACATGGAAAGTAAGCGTTTCCTGACACATGTCCACATAACATATTTTCTTTCTTTGTGTGTGAGGAATGTTTCCTGAAAGTTTGGCCGTACCTTTTTGTAACATCCTGTATAAACAGGCAGCACACGGCGCTGCGGTAGACAGCGCCTATGTAAGACAACGAGTGTGTGGCGCAGTTGTTAGATCGGTTACCGCTGCTACAATGGCAAGTTATGAAGATTTAAGTGAGTCTGAAGGTTGTGTTATAGTCGGCGCACGAGCGATGGGACACAGCATCTCCGAGGTAGCGATGAAGTGGGGATTTTCCCGTACGACCATTTCCCGAGTGTATCGTGAATATCAGGTATTCGGTAAAACATCAGATCTCCAACATCACTGGGGCCGGAAGAAGATCCTGCAAGAGCGGGACCAACGACGACTGAAGAGAATCGCCCAACGTGATGAAGTGCTATCCGTCCTCAAATTGCCGCAGATTTCAATGCTGGGCCACCAACAAGTGTCAGCGTGCAAACCATTCAACGAAACATCATCTAGATGAGATTTCGGAGCCGAAGGCCCACTCGTATCCCCTTGATGATTGTACGGTACGAAGTTTTGCGCCTCGCCTGGGCCCGTCAATACCGACATTGGACTACTGATGACTGGAAACATTTTGCCTGGTGAGACGCATCTCTCTTCAAATTGTATCGAGCACATGGACGTGTACAGGTATGGAGACAACCTCATGAATTCATGCACCCTGCATGTCAGCAGGGGTCTGTTCAAGCTAGTGGAGGCTCTTAATGGTGTGGGGCGTGTGCAGTTGAAGTGATGTGGGACCTCTGATACCTCTAGATACGACTCTGACAGGTGACACGTACGTAAGCATCCTGTCTGATCACCTGCATCCATTCATGTCCATTGTTGCATTCCAACGGACTTGGGCAATTCCAGCAGGATAATGCGACACCCCACGTGTATAGAATTGCTACTGAGTGGCTCCAGGAACACTCTTCTGAGTTTAAAAGACTTCCGCTGGCCGCCAAACTCCACAGACATGAACATTATTGAGCATATCTCGGATGCCTTGCAACGTGCTGTTCAGAAGAGATCTCCATCTCCTCGTACTCTTACGGATTTATGGACCGCCCTGCAGGATTGACTCTAAGCACTATGGGACTTAATATCTGAGGTCATCAGTCCCTTAGAACTACTTAAACCTAACTAACCTAAGGACATCACACACATCCATGCCCGAGGCAGGATTCGAACCTGCGACCGTAGCAGAAGCGCGGTTCCGCACTGAAGCACCTAGAACCGCTCGGCCACAGCCGCCGGCACAGGATTAAAGGTGTCAATTTCCTCCAACACTACTTCAGTCTTTCGTCGAGCCCAAGCCGCGTCGTGTTGCGGCACTTATTCGTGCCCGCGAGGGCCCTGCACGATATTAGGCAGGTGTACCAGTTTTTTTTGGCTCTTCAGTGTATATTCCTGCCATTTACGTTATTTTTTGTTGGTCCCATGCTAAGTCCTATTACCTCAATAAATTGTTCTCCTGCCATTAAAAACTGTTGGAGCCTATGAAAGCAAATGTTGAAGTTTATTTTGCGTAACATTCGCTACTCTTGCAGTAAACGCAACTGAATTTAAATTAACATGTAGGAAGAAACTAGTCATTACATTTGACTCCGTAAGTTTGATCAAATTCACTTTCATTTTAGTGTTTTACACTGTTGTGTAGTAATTGTGAATAATTATTTCTAGTGATTTTTGGAGTACGCTTGTCCTGAGTGGGCCTAACATAAACGCCGACTTTTGAAAATCTTGTTACCTCCTATTAATTATAGTAAACGTAAATGCAACAAAATACATGATCACTCACCTAAATAGGGAGAGACTGGAACATGCTCCTCCTGACGGTTATTTTGCTGATGAATTTGTTGATTACAGATTCTCGGATCAATTTTCTTGCGAGATCGGAATGGATGTTCAATATTGCTTCATCATTTAACCGGTCTTGGTTCGTGGTGGCTCTGGTATAAGTGCAGAAAACGAACGTTCTGTAGTGCACGTGGATACACGCACCGTTGAAAGGAGTCGCAATAATTTTAAATATTCTGGTATCATGCTCTGCAGAGCTACACACTTGTCATCTTCAGTCCTACTCAAGTATTGCACTATACGTTCAAAGCTATTTAGTGTGACGTTATGCTGTTTTACCACATTCAACAAAATAACTCTATGAAGAGTCGGACTTGCACAGTCGAAGTTGTCACAGTAAAAAGAAGTCACGTGACTGCTATCTTCTTCACCTAACAAAAACTTTTCTATTTTGACAATGCGTGACATTATTTTGGGAGGAAATCTGCTTTAAAAGGTGCTTATTGCTTGATCCACAAACTGAAGAAATAAAATTCGCATCTTTTCTTGAATATCTGATGAATTATGCTTGTCACAACCTCCTAACTTTAATGGCAATTTTCTAGGGCGTGAAACAATGGGGAAACTTAATTGCAATGCACCTCACTTTTCTTTAGCGTGTTTACAAAGTGATAAAAATGTATCTGTATTTATGGCTCCTTCTATTGAAGACAAAACAGCATTTATAGAGTTACGAGGAAGACCCAAAATCAATGAAACTTTTTGAAGTTGTGCATACAGTTTTTCTATTCTTTGGAATACAAAAATTAGCATCTTAATATGAAACAGAGTTTCAAATTTTTGCACATGTTTCAAAAATTCTTTAGCATTGGCACTAGCATCATTTCTTTCACCTTGCGTATCATTAAGAAACAGCAAAAGAACTTCATAGTTGCTATCCGTGCACAACAGAGACACAACACGCATGCACCATCTTGTTGGACAGAACGATCTCAAAACTTGACAGGCTTGAACGTCATGAGAATCTGGAAGCAATTGTTTAAATTTCCGAATTTTCATAGTCTATTGGGTGAACCACCAAACACAGTTCAAATGGCTCTGAGCACTATGGGACTTAACATCTATGGTCATCAGCCCCCTAGAACTTAGAACTACTTAAGCCTAATTAACCTAAGGGCATCACACAACACCCAGTCATCACGAGGCAGAGAAAATCCCTGGCCCCGCCGGGAATCGAACCCGGGAACCCGGGCGCGGGAAGCGAGAACGTTACCGCGCGACCACGAGCTGCGGACTGAACCACCAACAAATGAAATCAAATCTTTGAGAACCGACAAAATATCTCTTAATACTGGAATGTTATTAAATGAGCCTTGAATAATTAAATTCAGGGAATGAGCCAAGTAGTGAATGTAAATTGCCCTGGGTTCAATTTTTTTTTTAATTATCCGTGGCTGTAATCATTGCAGACAAACGCTAGCGGTTGTTGCGCCGTCGTAGCATTGCCTACGACAACTGTTCACAGAAATAGGATATCTTAATAACATATCCTTCACAGACTTAAAGGGGGTATCTGAATCAGTTAATGGGAGCTCATAAAACCACAAAACAACTCATCCACAGAAAAATTTTGGTGAACAGTACGAAAATAGGTATCTGTTCTCTAAATGATATATCAGATGTCTCCCCCAACATTAATGCATACGGGTCATATTCTTTTATTTGTTGAATCAATATTCTCTGAAGGAACATGCTTATCAGTGTTATAATTTCATTAACATTCATATCGTGTCTCCAGCGGTCCACCTGGCCGCCATCTTCGGTTGAGTAAGTCGTCGCACTAATTCGCCGGGACTGAAATCAAACGGAAGCGGCGGTTCCTTTATTCACCGGTTATAGGTCCACCACCGGCCAGAGTGGCCGAGCGGTTCTAGGCGCTATAGTCAGGAACCGCGCGACCGCTACGGTCGCAGGTTCGAATCCTGCCTCGAGCATGGATGTGTGTGATGTCCTTAGGTTACTCAGGTTTAAGTAGCTCTAAGTCTAGGGGACTGATGACCTCGGATGTTAAGTCCCATAGTGCTCAGAGCCATTTGAAACATTTTTATTGGTCCACCGAGCGTGCGCGAATGTAACTACCTCCTAGCGCATTGCACGACAGCTCAAAGGTGGTGAATATTCGCGGAAATGATAAATCTGCCACCTTGTGATGGCCGAATCAGTGATGTCAAACAAAACTGGGTTCCAACTCTTATCCTTTAGGTTACCACCTATGCCCTTATAATTGTCAGAAAACCGGCTTTCAATAGCTTCTTTCATTAGTCACAATACCACGACGCAGGGAACACCACTTGTGTCTCATCATGCAACATTCTAGGTCCTTCGGTAAGTAAGACAATGTTCTGCAACCGCAGATTTTTCTGGCTGAAGTAAACGCGTGTGGCGATGGTGCTCCACTTATCGATCCCGTCCAATATAGACTTTACCGCAATGACAGGGAATTTTGTAGACACGGGGCTTCCTGAAATCTAAATCATCCTTCACTGAGCCAAACAGCGCTATAGTCTTAAGTGGCGAACGGAATAAGCTTGTAATATCAAATCTCTTTAACATTCTTTCTATTTTTGAAGATATGCTCCTCGCGAAAGGTAGGAACGCCACTGATTTACTTGTATCATCTGTTGGTTCCCGCGAAGGTCCAATCTGTAGAGCACGACGGATCTGATGGTCGGTATAACAATACTGCTTGAACACTGCTTTTACACGATAGAGCTCTTGTGTCAAACTATCTGCATCTGAGATAGCACAAGCTCTTTTTACCAATGTACTTAGGACCCTTTGCGATGGTACGATGGATGACAACTTGATGCGTGACGAGATCGGTCCGTATGCGTAGGCTTACGACAAGCACTGTGTGCTAATGTTCCATCATTCCTCCTGTAGACCAAAAAACAGAAGTTTACCATCCTTTTCAACTTCGAACGTGAACTTAATATTGCGATGCAAATAATTAAAATGATTTAGGAAACGATCCAAAGCATCTCTTCCATGTGGCCATAATAAACGTTTCGTTGACGTATCTCCAAAAACAAATTGGCTTTAAGAGCGCAGTCTTCAGTGCCGTGTCCTCTAAAGAACCTTCAAGAGGAACTTCGTAAAAACTGACAGAACATCAAAACTAATGGGCAAATCCGTGGGACTGAGACACAAATATTTCAGACGTACGACAAAAGTTGTGGTGGAACTTATAGCCCCACACCTCCCAATCGACTGAAGCGCTAGCTGCAAAGCCGGCAGACGGAGTCACGGTCGAAAGAGAATGTTTAAAAACATGATGTCGGACATGGTCTAAATAAAAAAATCACCACCAGTCACAAAATTCTCACATCACGGACATTTTTTTCATCCCCAGGTAGCATTAAAAAAATAAGGACTTCATGGGCTAATCCCGGACATACGGCAAGCCTGTCAATGCATGGATAGTTGAAAGCCATTCCTTGGTGTGCAATATTAAAGTAAAGTCCTACTGGGAATAGCCATTTGAGGTTTATGAAGATGTGCACATCGAGTGATGTAGGTGCTGGAAAGTTGACTTTTTTGTTCAGTTGGAAGGCAAAGTTTCAGAGACGCATTTCTCGTCATGGATGTTCTTCTTAATGGAACAGCAAACTTATGTAGTAGTTTCGTCTCTCAGTCGATTGACAGGTTCATTTCATTTTATTGTAGCTTATTGCTAATGCCCGCAGTCTGCTGACATGTAATCTTCCTTTTTTTATAAGCTATGCATTGTTCAAAGTACTTAAACCCCATATATTCTGTTTATACAAATCTACATTCAATTTTTTCTTTGTTTTTCGTCATATTGCTATTTTGTACTGCATTTAATTTTTCAAGGATGATGTAATTTTTAAGATTTTACGTCAATTTTTACATATTTGTGTTTAGCGTCAATTTATGACACAAGAATTCATATTTTTTAATGTTGGCAAGATAGAACAATGAGCGTGTATCCAGCAACAATGCAACAATTTTACTGAAAAATGTATTCATACATGTTAAAAATACGCTGATGTTTCATCCGTTTATTATCATTCTCGCTTCACTTACTTGTGCCACGTGTGCGCATTTAAACAAAAACAAAAAAACGATATTTTGTATCGATATTGTACCAAACGTAGTGTCCATTTTTGAAATATCGATATTTGTGTGTCAATTTTATAGAATCTTCTTTGAAACTAAAGGAAAATAAGAAGGTGCACACTCCTGTTGTTTCAGCAAATGCTCAAAGATTGTCTAACTTCAGGCACGTATTGTCTACAACTTAAAGAGGATTCTTTAGTTTCAAAAAACTCTGCATGTTGTAAGCAGGGATCAAAAGAGCTCACTATACTCGCTTTAAATTCGCCAGCGGGCCACTTGAATTTGCGCGCGCGACGGTCTGGTTGGTTAACTTCAGTGCTAATTAACCTGGAAACGGCGCAATGTACAAAATTTTTTTCTTAACAGTTATTTCTCAACACAGCCTACACTGCAGCACCCTTACAGGCTTTTCAAACTGTTTATGACAACCCTGCATGTGTTGTTGTTGTTGTGGTCTTCAGTAAGAAGACTGTTTTGATGCAGCTGTCCATTCTGCTCTATCCTGTACATCTATCTTTATCTCTGAATAAATGCAACTTACATCCTTCTTAATCTGCTTACTGTATTCATCTCTAGGAATAGTTCTACAAGTTTTACCCCCCCCCCCCTCCCCCCTCATACCCTCACTTCCCACCAATACTGCAGTGGAATACAAAAACACAAAAAAATACAATTTCTTTTGATGGCTAGCTGTAATTTCAGATTTAAGGTTTTGGGGCCATTTGTTTATACCATTCCAGATGACATCGATTTGATAATTAAACAGTTCATTAATTGCTTTTGTTAGATTATGGTATAAACCGTGTGCTTCCATATTCAGATTGTTCTAAGGTCCTATAAGACATGATTTCCTGGACTAATTTCTTCTTAATTGATTGGACTTTGTTGCACTGTTTTATATTCGTGTAAGATTTCACATAATCCGGCGTTATGTCCAGTTTTAAACACAGTTTCTTAAAATCAATGGTCATACCTGTTTTTAGGATTTTCAGGTTAATGTCTGTATGTAGACGCGGCTTTAGATGTCTGGGCAGGAATAAATTCTAAGATTTTAAACACAGCAGCGCTTCAGCAAATGTATATGCAAGAGCTTCAGTGAAAATCTTGACCATGATTTCGACAGTTTTATAAATGTTTTCTTTAGTTGGTACTGTACCTATTAACAAATATTTCAAGTTTTTATCCTTAGCTGTTTGGGGCGTAGCCCAGCCCAAACAACTAGGGATAAAAACTTGAAGTTTGGAGAGGGTGTTGATCTTATACTGTAGGAGTCGTTTAAGAAGGGATTTTCCGAAATTCCACCCTTAAGAGGGTGAAAGGTTTTTTTCTGAATATATGTCTCCATTAAGGCAGTTTTGAAGCTCGAACTGTGTGTGTGTGTGTGTGTGTGTGTGTGTGTGTGTGTGTGGGTGGGTTTGTGTGCGTGCGCATGTAAAGCTGTTTCGAGGACTGCTGTAAACTTATTTTAATATTTGATCTACATTCAGGAAAAGTCTGTTACGTTGACATACGGCCTACACATACTTGCGACACATTAGCGTGTCGGTGACGACAGTGGAAGAAAACAAGACGCGAGGATGAAGTGTATTCACTAAATGGTGGCTAATTGTGGAAATAAATGTACAGAAGTCTTCGAAAAAGTTACAGAAATAACAGACAAGCTTCACGATTTGTTATTGACCCACAAACGCAAGTTACTATGACCAAACGAGAACAAGTATAGCTCTCTTTTTTTGTCGCAGGGACCTAAGAGTGACGTTGCTCTGCGCCATGTTTGCATTTGACCAAGCATTTATGAATGGAAATCATTCTAAGCGTCGCTTTTTATTTTATTTTTTTCAAAAACGCTTTTCAGTGCTCTTGTGTTCTCGGTACTCTGTTGCCTGTTCCAAGTGTCAGATCAAGGAGAAAATGTTCCCAGAATTCATTACTTTAAATGCTTTGTCTTTGTGCAGAGAAGTGGTTCCCTCAGGAGTTCTAAGTGCCATCCGTGGAAGTTTTTGTCCCGCAAGATTTGCACAGGATTGTTGAGTTAGTTAAAGCCACGAACCCATTGGATGTAATACGGAGCCTAAAACTGACATTTTTTATATTAAAGATGCTGCTGAAACATTGTCAATGCAGACTTGTAAGATCTCTGAAATTGACATTAACAGTTCTTTCCCTAAAACAGAAGAATGAAAAAATTCAGTGAATTCATAGGAGGTAAGACCATGACAGATGAATGCCAGGTCGTACTTTATCTTTAAGACCAACCTCATTTATCATTTGCAGAACAGAAAGCCGTCTTGATGATGTTGCTATTCCTTCCATGACAGCTCTGGGACTTTTAGGCTGCACTTTGCAACATCTGATCCCAAGAAGTCAGGACTGAGAGATTTTTTCATGAATTTAATTTCATTTTTACATTGTAAAAAATCTAAAAGAAATAAGAAACTGTTTTCGTTGACTCTGGTTCTACTAGTTAGAATATAACTGCTGTGTTTATGTACTTGTAGTATCACAAATAAAACGTAGTGTCTCTGTATCAGTGGTACCTGCAACAAAAACTATCTTAGTGGCACTTAAAACAGTTTCCTACCAAAGCACTTACAACGTTCTTAATAAATTATTTATTTTTTAATTTGTCTCTTTTTTGCAGTAATAAGGTCACCAGCTTAATTCTGTGGGATCAGAATACCTTCTCAGTTTCTTGGGTACAAATTAGTTAAATCCAAAAAGATTTACATTGTTTTTTCATTCAACTTAAAACGTTTTCCGCTTCCACTCTTCATATGTTTTCTGATAGTGGAGGTGAAATAAACAAGAATACAACCATACTGTTTACACTGGACGACGTCACTGTATTCTTCATCTGAAGCGTGGTCTGTAGCATCGACCTTTTACCCCGTGTGGAGTACATTTGCAATTGTATAAACTACATCACTTAACTGAACTTTTAGCCCGCATGGAGCACATTTTCAACTCTATAAACTACATGACTTAATTTACACGCTCTACAGTGACACAAAACACGTCTTCATTAGAAGCCTTCTCACCTCGAGAATTAAGGACTCACAGAAAGAAGCCAGTATAGCACTGACGTAAAAACGGCGCCTTGTTTTTTAGTGTATGTAGTTCTCAACATTAGGCTTGTCCTCGCCCAATTTCTGATCTCTCACTGTCATGCAGTGCAACAATTCTACGATGGCTACACAAAAATTTTTGTAAATCAGCAAAGAGACAGATTTTTATAGAGAAACACATCGATTTTAAATTAATTATGCTTTTTGTAATTTGAGTTCCAACCTGATTTAAAGTTTTCCATTCCTCTAGTTCATTTTATGACTTACCTTACATTTGTTTTATATCATTTTTATGTCATGTTATCGATAGTTTCAAGCCATTTTAGTGATAAGTGTCCAGGTATTTTAGGTTTTAAAATTCTGCCTTATGCCCCCCCCCCCCCCCCCCGGCTGTGGTACTGAACTTCACCTACCTTGGTGCACACTGGTGTACTGGTGTACTGCAAAGTAATTGCTCAAAGCACTCTTGTCATTAATTCTTCTTCTTTTTTTATTTTTAATTCATCACTCTAATGGCAAATTTTATTCGGCCCGCCATGAATTCGTCTTCAGTGCCACCTGTTTCATATCATTGAGCAACTGCAACCTACGTCCTCAATTATTTGCTGAAGGTATACAAGGCTCTCTCTTCTTGTGCAGTTTTTACCCTCTACGACTCCCTCTAGAACCATGGCAGTTATTCACTGATGCCTTAACAGAAGTCCTACCGCCCTGTTTCTTCGTCTCGTCAGTGTTTTCCATATGTTCCTTTCCTCTCCGATTCAGCAGAGAACTAAGTTACTTCATTTCTTACCTTATTAGTCCACCTAATTTCAACATTCTTCTGTAATACCACATATCAAATGCTTCGATTCTGTTCTTTTCCGGTTTTCCCACACTACATGTTTCATTACCGTGCAACGCTGTGCTCCAAACGTACAGTCGCAGAAATTTCTTCCTCAGTTTATGTTTATCTTTTACACTAGTAGCTTTCTCTTGGCCAGGAATGCCCTTTTTGCCACTGTTAGTCTGCTTTTTACTTCATCCTTGCTCCGTCCATCATGGTCAATTTTACTCCCCAGATAGCAGAATTCCTTAACTTCATCTACTTTGTGATCACCAATCCTAATGTTAAATTTCTCGTTGATCTCATTTCTGTTACTTCTCATTACTTTTATCTTTCTTAGATTTGCTCTCGATCCGTATTTTGAACTCATGAGGTTGTTCATTCCCTTCAGCAAATCATGTAATTCTTCTTCACTTTCACTGACGATAGCAAAGTCATCAGCGTATCTTATCACTGATATCCTTTCCCCTTGTATTTTAATTCCAGTCTTGAACTTTTCTTTTATTTCCGTCATTGCTTCTTCGTTTTACAGATTGAACAGTGGGGAAGGAAGACTACATCCCTGTCTTGCACCTTTCGTTCTTGGTATTCCGCTCGTAATGTTCCCACTTGGTTCTTGTACGTATTGTATATTTCCCATCTCTCCCTATAGCTTACCCCTATTTTTCTCAGCAATTAGAACATCTTGCACTACTTGACATTTTGCCAGGTAGACAAATCATACGAAAGTGTCTGGATTTTTCTTTAGTCTTGTTTCCATTATCAAGCACATCGTCACAATTGCCTTTCTGATGCCTTTATCTTTCCTAAAGCCAAACTGATTGTCATCCAACACATCATCAATTTTCTTTTCCATTATTCTGTGTATTGTTGTTGTCAGTATTTTGGATGCATTAGTTGTTAAGCTGATAGTGCGACAATTCTAGCGCTTGTCGGCTCTTGCAGTCTTTGGATTTGTATGGATGACGTTTTTCCGAAAGTCAGATGGTATATCGGCAGACTCATACATTCTACACACCAACGTGAATAGTCTTTTTGTTGCCACTCCTCACAATGATTTTAGAAATTCTGATGGAATTTAACTATCCCTTCTGCCTTATTTGATCTTAAGTCTTACAAAGCTCTTTTAAATTCTGGTTCTGATACTGGATGCCCTACCTCGTCTACATCGACTCCTGTTTCTTCTTCTATCACATCAGAGAAATCTTTCCCACTCCTAGACGCCTTCGATGTACTCTTTCTACCTATCCACTGTCTCCTCTGCATTTAACAGTGGAATTTCCGTTGCACTTTTAATTTTACGACCCTTGCTTTTAATTTCATCGAAGGTTGTTTTGATTTTCTGTATGCTGAGTCAGTCATTCTCACAATCAATTCTTTTTGGATTTCTTCATATTCTTCACGCAGCCATTGCGAGTTATCCTCCCTGCACTTCCTGATTATTTCTTTCCTAAGTGGCTTGTGCTTCTGTATCGCTGAATTTCCCTGAACATTGTTGTACTTCCTTCTTTCATTGATCAACTGAAGTATTTCTTCTGATACACTCGGTTTCTTGACAGTTACCTTCTTTGTACCTACGTTTTCCTTTCCAACTTCTGTGAGGACCCTTTTTAGAGATGTCCATTCCTCTTCAACTACACTGCCTACTGAGCTGTCCCTAACTGCAGTGTCTATAGCCTTAGAGAACTTGAACCGTACCTCGCCATTCCTTAGTACTTTCGTATACCACTTCTTTGCATACGGGTTCTTCCTGACTAATCTCATAAATTTCAGTCCACTCTTCATCGCTAACACATTGTGATACGAGTCTACATCTGCTCTTGGGTACGCCTTAAAATCCAGTATCTCTTTTGGACTCTCTGTCTGACCAGACACTGGTAAGAAACCATCCGCTACCTGGCACGATGATGCCCAGGTACGGTACATGTCCCTCATTCCTGTTACAGACTGCTGCTGTATCTAGCTGCTCAGTTCCGTGGTACTCCCCTCTCAAGTCTTTTGTCGTCGGTCGCCATAAAAAACTACCCTCCCCTGTCAGGCTGATGACTGCGGTCATTCCAGCCGCAGGAGCTCTTTGAGCCAGGCACACAAGTGCGACCTGCACACCATACGGGGCACCGGCGCCAAGCCATGGATCGTCTGCCATTGCCCCGAGCAAATTGGTTCAAATGGCTCTGAGCACTATGGGACTTAACTTCTGAGGTCATCAGTCCCCTAGAACTTAGAACTACTTAAAGACCGAGCGAGGTGGCGCAGTGGTTAGATACTGGACTCGCATTCAGAAGGACGACGGTTCAATCCCGCGTCCGGCCATCCTGATTTAGGTTTTCCGTGATTTCCCTAAATCACTCCAGGCAAATGCTGGGATGGTTCCTCTGAAAGGGCACGGCTGACTTCCTTCCCCATCCTTCCCTAATCCGATGAGACCGATGACCACGCTGTCTGGTCTCCTTCCCTAAACAAACCAACCAACCAACCAACTACTTAAACCTAACTAACCTAAGGAAATCACACACATCCATGCCCGAGGCAGGATTCGAACCTGTGACAGTAGCGGTCTCGCGGTTCCAGACTGTAACGCCTGGAACCGCTCGGCCACCCCGGGCGGCTGCCCCAAGCAGCTTCCGGCTCTGCCTCCCCCCCCCTCCCCCTCCTCGGTCGATGTTGCCGCTTGCGCTCCCAAATCTACACTGAAGTGATAAAAGTCATGGGATAGCGAAGTGCAATTTACATAAGGTGGTAGTATCGCGTGCTCAAGGGATAAAAGGGCAATGCACTGGCGAGGCTGCCATTTGTACTCAGGTAATTCATGTGAAAAAGTTTCCGGCGTGATTATGGCCACACGCCGGGTATTAACAGACTCAATGCGGAATGGTAGCTGGAGCTAGATGCATGGACCATTCAATTTCGGAAATCGTTAAGGATTCAGTATTCCGAGGTCCACAGTGTCAAGAGTGTTCCGAGAATACCAACTTTCAGGCATTGCCTCTCACCACCGACAATGCAGTGGCCGACGGCCTTCGCTCAACGACCGAGAGCAGCGGTGTTTGCGTAGATTTGTCAGTGCTGACAGACAAGCGATAATGCGTGAAATAACTGCAGAAATCAATTTGGGACGTACGAATAACGTATTGGTTAGAATAACATGGCGAAATTGGGCGTTAATGGGCTGTGGCGGCAGACGACTGATGCGGGTGCCTCTGCTAACAGCTTGACACCGTGTTCCTCGGTTTCATGACCATATCGATTGGGCCCTTGACTACTGGAAAACCGCGGCCTGATCAGATGAGTCCATATTTAAGTTGGAAAAAGCTAATGGTGGGTTTCGGGTGAGGCGCAGACCCCACAAAGCCACTCATCCAAGTTGCCAACAAGCCACTATGCAAGCTGGTGGTGGCTCCAAGCGGTGTGGGCTGTGTTTACATGGAACGAACCGATCATTGACTGGAAGTTATTATGTTCGGCTACTTGTAGACCATTTTCAGCCAACCATGGACTTCACAAACAAAGATGGAATATTCGTGGATGACAATGCGTCATGTTACTAGGCCATAATTATTCGCGACTGGTTTAGATAACATCCTGGACAATTCGGGCGAATGATTTAGCTACCCAGATCACCCGACGTGAACCCCCCGAACATCTATGGGACGTAATCGAGAGGTCAGTTGGTCCACAAAATCCTGCCCTGGCAACATTTTCGCATTTATGGGCGGCTATAGAGGTAGCATCGCTCAATATTTCTGCAACGCACTTCCAACGACTTGTTGAGTCCGTGCCACTTCGAGTTGCTGCACTGGCAAAATGAGGCGCGACACGAAATTTGGAGGCGCCCCACCTCAGTGCAAATCCTCTTACGGTGTCTCGTAATGGCCCAGGAAAGCTCGGAGTGGTGCTGGTATGCCATCATGCTGCCGCTTACACCCTCTAGCGCCTTGCCTGCACAGGTGCAACCAGGAAGCCAGGCAAGAAGAGAAGCGTGGCGCGAAATTTTAATTTCATGGTAGAAGAGATCTATCCGATGGTTACGCTAAGGGTACGTACCGCTATACACAGTGAACATCTGGATTACATTGGGAATGTCCAGATGTAGAGGATCGCATCCCTTTTTATTCATTTAATCAATGTTGACAACTGCTGTTTTTCCAGTATGTGAGTAATTTTTGTTAATTCTCGGCCCAAGTTTTTCGTGAATGTACAGTGTAACTCGAGCGATTTTTTGTCAGTCGGAAGTAACTTTGGTGTATATAGTGACTGCAGCTTTAACCACTTGGAAAAGACCTAAGGTCGAAACTTCAGTCGTGGAAATTGTAAAAGAAATACCAGGTGCATTTGAAAAGTCCGTGCAAAGCCCTAGAGATGGCACCATCGGCGCGTATCGAGGTCATGTTTAGTTAGCATCATCTTTGGAAAGAACGAACACCAAGTTTCAGCCATATTGGTCTATTTCTTTGTGTTTGGCATTCGTGTGAATCAAGGAAGTCGAGCGATTGTCAAAAAATGGACGAAGAAGAATTTCGTGTGGCGGTTAAACAATACTTTATGAAAGACAAAACACCTCAGGAGACTAAAGAGGAGCTTGATAAACATTACATTGACTCTGCACCTTCGATTAGAACAGTTTGTAAGTGGTTTCAAAATTTTCGGAGTGGCCATATGGGCACAAGTGATGTTGAACGCTCTGGACGCCCTGTGGAGGTTACGACTCCAGAAATCATTGATAAAATCCGTGATATGGTGATGGATGACAGAAGAGTTAAGGTGCGTGAGATTGCTAGTGCTGTGGGCATCTCGAATGAACGGATACGTAATATTTTGCATAAACATTTGGACATGAGAAAGCTATCCACAAGATAGGTTCCACTATTGCTCACGCTTGACCAAAAACGGAATCGTGTGAAGTGTTGCAAGGATGGTTTGCAGCTGTTCAGGAAGAATCCGCAGGACTTTAAGCGTCGTTTCGTCACTGTGGAAGAAACATGAATACATTACTATACTTCTGAGACCAAGCAACAATCTAAACAGTGGGTTACCAAGGGAGAATCTGCACCAAAAAAGGTGAAGACCAGTCCTTCGGCCAGAAAGGTTATGGCGGCTGTCTTTTGGGATTCGCAAGGGATAATCCTCATCAACTATTCCAGGTGCATATTATTCATCGTTATTGGACCATTTGAAAACCAAACTGCAAGAAAAACGCCGGCGATTGGACCGCAAAATAGTCCTTTTCCATCACGACAATGCACCAGCAGACGCCTCAGCAGTTGTGGTCGCAAAATTAATGGAAATAGGATTCCAACTCGTTTCACATCCCCCCTGTTCTCCAGACTTGTCTCCCTCGGTCTACTATTTGTTCCCCAATTTGAAGAAACGGCTGGCGGGACAAAGGTTTTATTCAAACGAGGAGGCAGTTGCAGGAACTAATAGCTATTTTGCAGACTTGGACAATTCCTATTATTCGGAAGAGATCAACAAATTAGAACAGAGTAGGACGAAGTGTATAAGTCTACAAGGAGACTATGTCGAAAATTAAAAAAGTTTTACCCCAAACATGTAAGTAGTTTTTATTTTTGCACGGACTTATCAAACGCCCCTCGTAGTACAATCTTTGGCGAAGATGATGTCATTTAAAATGTCAGTGAGACCTTAGTCCCAAAACAAATACAGTTGGGTAAATTAAAATACACTCCTGGAAATGGAAAAAAGAACACATTGACACCGGTGTGTCAGACCCACCATACTTGCTCCGGACACTGCGAGAGGGCTGTACAAGCAATGATCACACGCACGGCACAGCGGACACACCAGGAACCGCGGTGTTGGCCGTCGAATGGCGCTAGCTGCGCAGCATTTGTGCACCGCCGCCGTCAGTGTCAGCCAGTTTGCCGTGGCATACGGAGCTCCATCGCAGTCTTTAACACTGGCAGCATGCCGCGACAGCGTGGACGTGAACCGTATGTGCAGTTGACGGACTTTGAGCGAGGGCGTATAGTGGGCATGCGGGAGGCCGGGTGGACGTACCGCCGAATTGCTCAACACGTGGGGCGTGAGGTCTCCACAGTACATCGATGTTGTCGCCAGTGGTCGGCGGAAGGTGCACGTGCCCGTCGACCTGGGACCGGACAGCAGCGACGCACGGATGCACGCCAAGACCATAGGATCCTACGCAGTGCCGTAGGGGACCGCACCGCCACTTCCCAGCAAATTAGGGACACTGTTGCTCCTGGGGTATCGGCGAGGACCATTCGCAACCGTCTCCATGAAGCTGGGCTACGGTCCCGCACACCGTTAGGCCGTCTTCCACTCACGCCCCAACATCGTGCAGCCCGCCTCCAGTGGTGTCGCGACAGGCGTGAATGGAGGGACGAATGGAGACGTGTCGTCTTCAGCGATGAGAGTCGCTTCTGCCTTGGTGCCAATGATGGTCGTATGCGTGTTTGGCGCCGTGCAGGTGAGCGCCACAATCAGGACTGCATACGACCGAGGCACACAGGGCCAACACCCGGCATCATGGTGTGGGGAGCGATCTCCTACACTGGCCGTACACCACTGGTGATCGTCGAGGGGACACTGAATAGTGCACGGTACATCCAAACCGTCATCGAACCCATCGTTCTACCATTCCTAGACCGGCAAGGGAACTTGCTGTTCCAACAGGACAATGCACGTCCGCACGTATCCCGTGCCACCCAACGTGCTCTAGAAGGTGTAAGTCAACTACCCTGGCCAGCAAGATCTCCGGATCTGTCCCCCATTGAGCATGTTTGGGACTGGACGAAGCGTCGTCTCACGCGGTCTGCACGTCCAGCACGAACGCTGGTCCAACTGAGGCGCCAGGTGGAAATGGCATGGCAAGCCGTTCCACAGGACTACATCCAGCATCTCTACGATCGTCTCCATGGGAGAATAGCAGCCTGCATTGCTGCGAAAGGTGGATATACACTGTACTAGTGCCGACATTGTGCATGCTCTGTTGCCTGTGTCTATGTGCCTGTGGTTCTGTCAGTGTGATCATGTGATGTATCTGACCCCAGGAATGTGTCAATAAAGTTTCCCCTTCCTGGGACAATGAATTCACGGTGTTCTTATTTCAATTTCCAGGAGTGTAGATGCCCACCAAAATGTTTCACCAACGTCATTTAACAGCTGACGTCATACAGTATGTAGGTAAAGAACTAGCGGATACGGTATCGTGACGTCATTTTGTGGCTGTTCGTTCCGTTGTGCACTTTAACCCGAAATGTCTGGAAGCTTTCCACCAAAACAGCTTTCCGCGTGGGGCCTGTAGTGTAGTCGAGAAAGAAAGAAAAGTGCACTTAAGCGCGTTTAGCGGAAAACTTGCGTTTAAAGCTAGAGAAAAACAAGATAAGTGCGCCACTCTCCGTAGAGAACACTGCTGGCGACTGAAGCTCTCCGAAGGAAAGTGAAAGATCGATAAGAGACTTCCGTTCCCCTGGTATGGCTCAGTAACCGTTCCGGACCATTAGGAGATACATCTTGTTTTATGTGTTTTGTTTCTCTTTTCTTATGTTCGCCTGTGAATGGCAGCACCCGGAAAGCCTCCTCTATCCTAGTCGCAAGGCACGTGACCCACGTCTGGTGCCATCTCTTAACCTACATCTCGAAAAGAACAACACGACTCGGTCTGCTGGAACTCAGAAGTACGCGGTGATGCTTAATACCTTTTATCGCCAAATATCTGTCACATTATTGATTTAATGCGATGTTATACAAGCCCACCAAGAAGGTACCAATAGTTGAAGGATAAGTGAAACTTTTACTAAGATTGTTGATTGGCTTCCTGCAAATGGGCTATCACTGAGTTTAAAAAAGAAAAATGTAGTTGGTGCAGTTCTGTGCATGGGTAGAAGTAGCTTCATCAGCAACAAGTGACTTCCGACGAAAGACGTTACGTAAAGCAGATGGTTCAAAACTTCTGTCTGAGCATATTAGTAAATGCTTGAATCACGGGTTCAGCAACTTTCCTCTATGTGACTGTTGATTCTGGCAATGAAAATCTACTTTCTGTACTTCCAGTCATCAGTATATGAAACAATGTTCTGGCATAATTCTGCATAGAGACACAAATTGTTCATTTAATAAAAACTGAGGGCATCGTGACAACTTTTAATACTGGCTGGTTATAATTAAAATGCAGCTACTCATAGACGTCCAGTGTGGGTTGCAGTTATCGGATGGTGGCGAAACGTGTAGATATGCTAATCCGTTAATGTGTGATCGATTTAATCTGGAAAAAAATTGGTTCCAGTTTCGACCACCAGGTGCAAATCTGCCACTGTCAATGATGCAAGAAAGTTGTATAGAAATGTTTTCATGTGTAAGGGCTTAAGAATGGGACATGGGGAGATAAGGTCAAACAAGTTAGAAAGGCATGATATTGATTTTATTATTAACCGTCGCTTTCACAATTTGGGTCCACCCCGATAGCTGAGTGGTCAGCACGGCGGTCTGCAACGCCAAGGCGCATGGATTCGATTCCCGGCTGGGTCGGAGATTTTCTGCGCTCAGGGACTGGATGTTGTGTTGTCCTCATTATCATTTCATCATCATCAGTGGAAGGCAAATGGAGACGACCACTGGAATCTCTTTCCTAGACGCTCATGCGGTGGACCTCTCTAACGAGGCTTGCCCCATGACAAAACCTGCCATAAGGCAGGACACAAAGTTTTAGTTCACAATTTGGTCTATATTAGCACTGAAGGCGTCGACGAGATGCTGCATCCGTAAAACGACGTTATCAACAGTTTCTCGCAGCAGTTCCTGTGGAATCTGAGCAACTTGTTCCTTTATATTGGCCTTCAGATCAGGAAGAGACTTAACGTGTCCTTGATGAACGTATTCTTTTAGATATCCCCAGAGCCAAAAGTCACATGGATTCAGATCAGGTGACCTTGCAGGGCAAACATCTGGAAAACCTCTGGATGTAACACGCTCTTCCAAAGCAGGAATCATAGTCTGTACAAAGGCGTCTCGATAATATGCGGACGTCACGATACACTTGACAGGCCCTTTGCGTTTATTCTTTTCAGAGAAGAGCGAGACTAGAATAAAGGTGCTTGTGAAGCCTTACCACAAGTCAGATTAGGCGAGTGTAATGGCTCTTCGTGCACAACATGCGGTTTAACGGTACCCCAAATTCGCCATTTCTGTTTATTTACTGCACTCTGTAGTGTAAAATGTGACTCGTCCCCCACAGAATATTGCCCGGCCACATGTCATCAACCTCGATTTGTACCAGAAACCGAAGAGCAGATTCAGAGCTTTCCTGCACATCATGTGGTTTCAGTTGCTGGACGGTCTGGGTCTTATACGGGTACAGGTGTAAAATAGGCACCAAAACTTTCAGTACAGTTGACCAAGGGGCGAACAATTCTTGTGATACTGCATGAGCACTAGCACTAGTACTAACGGGGCACTTACTGCATGGTCAGTTACAGCAACAGTAACCTGTGAACAATTTCCACAGGGATAGTAAGCCTTCCTCTTCCAGATGCCACTCCAAGGTCACTAGTGATTTCAAATTTTTATCATCTTCTTGAAACCATTTACTGATATCAGGCCTCTCCTCAGGCCGTTCAGTTGGCGATACTCTCTCAGTGCAGCACTAAAATTACTGCTGTTAACATAAAACAGTTTCACTAACAGCGCAAGGTCTGTCTTCTAGTTATGACTAGTCAAATGACAGCGTGGATGTCATAGCGTCGTACAGTGCACAGCGCCAGGTTTGTACCTGTTGGAAAAAACTTGGGATTAATTTTTCCCAGGGTAAATCGGGTCCTTACTAACGCGTTAGCATATCTACCAAGTTTCGCTGCCATATGATAATTACAGTTCACACTGCACCTCCGTGAGCAGCTGCACTTCAATTGTAACCACCCGGTACAATGAAGAAAGGCAGATTCAGTCTGGATCGGTTTTTACGTTTATTCAGATTAGCATTCCGGTTTTTATTATACGCTGACGGAAAAAACTGAAACATCAAAAATAAGTAATATAGAGTAATGAAATTTTTGGAATACATTTATCTAAGTAACATACCTAAGGACATCACACACATCCATGCCCGAGGCAGGATTCGAACCTGCGACCGTAGCAGTCCCACGGTTCCAGACTGCAGCGCCTAGAACCGCACGGCCACCGCGGCCGGCAACACTGCAAGATCACAGGTTAATGTAGCGCGAGATAAACCATTGTAGATGTGAAATGCTGGTGCATTAGAAACCAGTTTACAGACAGAATGTTGAATGCAAGTATGCAAACGTACATGCGTCATGTTGTACAGGTGCCGGATGCCAGTTTGTGGGCTCGAGTTCCATGCCTGTTATACTTGGTTGGTCAGTACAGGGACGGTTAATGCTGTTTACAGATGACGCTGGAGTACTCGTCCGATGAGGTCCCATATGTGATCGATTGGAGACAGGTCTGGGCATCCAGCAGGCCAGGGCAACATATCAACACTTGTAGAGCATGTTGGATTACAACAGTGGTATGTGCGCGAGCGTTATCCTGTTGGAGAAATACCCCGTGGAATGCTGTTCAGCCGGCCGGGGTGGCCGTGCTGTTCTAGGCGCTACAGTCTGGAACAGCGTGACCGCTACGGTCGCAGGTTCGAATCCTGCCTCGGGTATGGATGTGTGTGATGTCCTTAGGTTAGTTAGGTTTAAGTAATTATAAGTTCTAGGGGACTGATGACCTTAGAAGTTAGTCCCATAGTGCTCAGAGCCATTTGAATGCTGTTCATGAATGGCAGCAAAACACGTCGAATCACCCGAGTGACGCACAGATCTCCAGTCAGGATGCGTGGGATAACTACGAGAGTGCTCCTGGTGTCACGAAATCGCACCCAGATACATTTTCAGGTTTAGGTCCAGTGTGTCTAGCACGCATATAGGTTGGTTAAATGTCCTCAACTGGCCTTCTTCTGACCAATACAAGGCCATCCTTGACACCAAGGCAGAACCAGCTTCCGTCAGAGAACACAATAGGTGTCTACCCTGCCCTCCAATGAGCTCTCGTTTGAAACCACTGAAGTCGCAATTGGCGATGGTTTGGGGGTCAGTGGAATGCACGCTATAGGGCGCCTAGCTCAAAGCTGTCCTTGAAGTAATCGATTTGCAACAGTTCGTTGTGTCACTGCGATGCCAACTGCTGCTCAGTTTGCTCCTGCAGATTCAGTACCGTGTGCCAGAGCCATACGCCGAACACGATGATCTTCCCTCTCGGTAGCGCCACGTGGCCGTCAGGAGCCATGTCTTCTTGTACTACACGACCTCGTTCAGACTCAGTGAGGTGGTGTTAATGTCGTCTTAGCTAAAATCAATCACAATGCCCATTCTGGAAGTTAACTGACGCTCACGACCGTTACAGCTTGTATTTAAAGCAAACCTGATTTGCATCCTCATTGTTGCGGTACCTGCGCCACTCTTATGCGACTGGCGCGAAATTTGAAAGGACATCATGTTTCAGACTGTCGCACAACTCTTCCTTACGATTTTTTCCGCCTTTGTAGTTCATCTTCATCCATACTCGACTTATCTTAGTTTTCGTTACGAGTAGGCTATATTCAAGAGAAATTTGTCATTTACTTTGTACGGTGAGACCTGGTTGGTAAGATTTCAGTTATACCTACCCCATATCAGATTAAGTCGCAGCCACTTGTAGGCATACCGATTGAGACCTAGTAACTTGACAGATTGATGGTTAAATCCTGTCCCTAGTTACTCTAGAGATGGAGAAAGTATATGAGGATATTGAACGGGTAATGCAGTACAAATGTATAATGTTCAAATGTGTGTGAATCACTAAGAGACCAAACTAACTTATACGAAGAACAACACACACATCCATGCCCGAGGGAGGACTCGAACCTCCGGCGGGAGGGGCCGCGCAATGCGTGACATGGCGCCTCAAACTGCGCGGCCACTCCGCGCGGCTAATGCAGCACGTAAAGGGTGACGTAAATCTAACTCTCGTGGGAGGACTGGAATGCATTTGTAGCTAAAGGAGTAGAAGAAAAGGTTACAGGAAAATATGGGCTTGGGACAAGGAATGAGAGAAGAGAACGACAAGATGAGTTTTGTAATAAATTTCTAGTAATAGCGAATACCCTGTTCAAGAATCACAAGAGGAGGAGGTATACTTGGAAAAGGCTGAGTGATACGAGAAGATTTCAGTTAGATTGCATCATGGTCAGACAGAAATTCCGGAACCAGACACTGGATTGTAAGGCATGCCCAGAAGCAGACATAGACTCAGATCGCAATGTAGTACTGATAAAGAGTAGGCTGAAGTTTAAAAGATTAGTCAGGATGAATCAATACGCAAAGAAATGGGATACGAAAGCATTATGGAATGAAGAGGTACGCTTAAAGTTTTATAAGGCTGTAGAAACAGCAGTGAGGAATAGCTCAGTAGGCAGTACAGTTGAAGAGGAATGGACATCTCGAAAAAGCGGCAATCACAGTCGTTGGAAAGAAAAGCATAGGTACAAAGAAGGTAGCTGCGAAGAAACCAATGGTGACAGAAGAAATACTTCCGTCGATCGATAAAAGAAGGAAGCACAAAAATATTGAGCGAAATTCAGGAATACGGAAGTACAAGTCGCTAATAAACAGGAAGTGCAGGGAAGCTAAAACGGAGTGGCTGCATGAAAAATGTGAAGAAATCGAAAAAGAAGTTATTGTCAGCAGGACTGACTCAGCATATAGGTAAGTCAAAATAATCTTCGTTGAAATTAAAAGCGAGGGTAGTAACATTGAGAGTGCAATGGGAATTCCACTGTTAAATGCGGAGGCGAGCGCAGATACGTGGAAGGAGACAAACTGAGCAGCCGTCTTAGGTTGTTTCGAGATGATGCTGTCGTTTATCGACTAGTAAAGTCATCAGATGATAAAAACAAATTGCAAAACGATTTAGAAAAGATATCTGTATGCTGCAAATATTGGCAATTGAGCCTAAATAACGAAAAGTGTGTGATCGTCCACATGAGTGCTAAGAGGAATGCGTTAAACTTCGGTTGTACTACAAATCAGTCAAATCTAAAGGCTGTAAATTCTACTAAATACTTAGGAATTACAATCACGAGCAATTTAAATTGGAAAGAACACATAGCCAATATTGTGGGGAAGACTAACCAAAGACTGCGTTTTATTGGCAGGATACTTAGAAAATGTAACACATCTACTAAAGAGACTACCCACACTAAGGTTGTCCGCCATCTGTCGGAGTACTGCTGCGCGGTTGGAATCCTTATCAGGTAGAATTAACGGAGTACATTGAGAAAGTTCAAAGAAGAGCAGCACGTTTTGTATTGTTGAGAAATAGAGGGAGAGTGCCACTGAAATGATTCAAGATTTGGAGTGGACATAATTAAAACAAAGACATTTCTCGTTGCGGCTGAATCTTCTAACGAAATTTCAATCATCAACTTTCTCCTCCGAATCCGAAAATATTTTGTTGACGCCGACCTTTATAGGGAGAAACTGCCATCCTAATAAAATAGGGAAAAGACGTAGGTGTTCGGTTTTTCCGCGCGCTTTACGATATTGGAATAATAAAAAATTGTTGTGAACGTGGCTCGATGAACCCTCTGTAGGACATTTAAATGTGATTTGCAGGGTATCCATGAAGAATTCCAGTATTAGAATCAGATTTTAAGAGAGCTTTGGAAGACTTAAGATCACATAAGGAAGAAGCGATAGATAAAATTTCTTCAGAATTTCTAAAATCATTGGGACAAGTGGCATCAAAACTATTCACGTTCGCGTGTAAAATGTGTGAATATGGCGACATAGCATCCTCACAATTGCGAAGATAGCAAGAGCTGACAAGTGCGAGAGTTATCGGACAACCATCGTGAAAGCTCATGCACACCAGTTGCTGACAGGACTAATACACAGAAGAATGGAAATGAAAATAGAGGCTGTGTTGGATGACGATCAATTTGTCCTTAGGAAATGTGAAGGCACCAGAGAGGCAATTCTGACATTGCGGTTCATAATGGAAGCAAGATTAAAGAAAAATCGAGACACGTTCATAGGATTCGTCGACCTGGAAAAAGCGTCCGACAACATCAAATGGTGCAAGATGTTCGAAATTCTGGGAGAAATGGGGGTAGGGTATAGAGGAAGATGGGTGATATACGATATGTGCAAGAAACAAGAATGAATAGTAAGAGTGTAAGACCACGAATGAAGTGCTCGGATTAAAAAGAGTGCAAGACAGAGATGTGGTCTTTGCCCCTAACGTTCAATCTATACACTGAAGAAGCAATGGCGGAAATAAAAAATTTCAAGACTGGAATTAAAATTCAAGGTAAAAGGATGTCAGTGATAAGATACGCTGATGCTTTTGCTATCCTGAGTGAAAGTGAAGAAGAATTACACGATCTGCTGGATGGAATGAACAGTCTAGTCAGTTCAAAGTATGGATTGAGAGTAAATCGAATAAAGACAAAAGTAATGAGAAGCAGCAGAAACGAGAACAGATAGAAATTTAACATCACGTTTGGTGGTCGAAGTAGATGAAGTTAAGGAATTGTTCTACCTCGGCAGTAAAATAACCTATGACGGACGGAGCAAGTATGGCATAAAAAGCAGACTAGCACGGGCAAAAAGTGCATTCCTGGCCAAGAGAAGGGGACTAGTATCAATGATAAGTATCAAATCTAGGAAGAAATATCTGCGAATGTACGTTTGGAGCACAGTGTTGCATGGTAGTGAAACATGGACTGTGCGAAAACCGGAAAACAAGAGAATTGAAGCATTTAAGAGGTGGTGCTACAGAATAATGTTGAAAATTAGGCGGATTGATAAGGCAACAAATGAAGAAGTTCTCTGCAGAATCGGCAAGGAAAGGAAATGTGGAAAACACTGACAAGAAGAAGGGACTGGATATTAGGAGAGCTATTAAGACATCAGGGAATAACTTTCATGGTACTAGAGGGAGCTGTAGAGGGTAAAAATTGTAGAGGACGACAGAGATTGGAATACATGCACTAAATAATTGTGGATGTAGGTTGCAAGTGTTACTCTGAGATGAAGAGGTTGGCACAAGTGAGAAATTCGTGGAGGGGCCGCATCAAAGCAATCAGAAAACTGATGTCTAAAAAAAGAGAAAAAAAAGAGAAAACGCGTGGACTATAATTTCCCAGTCCAGCTGCTGCTGATCTTCGATCTACCGTGTGTGGCAGTCAGGTGGTCGACGGGAACCTTGACGACGAGTGTGGCTGCACTCAACAACGAGATACTGACACGTCAGAATGGTCCACAAATCTGGATACTGTACAATTCGTTCAGCTAGCTAACTGGAGACCCACAATGAAGCCTCATTCAAGCTCTGTCAGATGCTGGTAAGCGGAATCTCTGTGTTGTCTATATCTCCATAAACACTCCGCAAGCCACCTAATGGTGTGTGGCGCAAGGGTGCTTTCGTGAGGGCGAGGGTTGCCCAGAAAATAATGTACCGCGTCTTTTTCTTCAACAGTTCCTTATTGAACATAACGAGAATTACACACACGAAAGAATGGTGTTTTATCTACACACCCTACTTTTCCACGTAATCTCCAACCCGTTCTATGGCCTTACTCCAGCGCAAAACAAGAGCGTGTATGCCCTATCGGTACCAACCCTTGTCCTGGTGGCGGAGCCAGTGCTTCACTGTGAGAATTACCTCCTCATACTCCTCAAAATAATTTCCACGAATGGCGTCGTTTAATGGCGCCATTTCATCGGCTCTCGTTTTATTTCAGGCTCAAAATGGTGAACCTAGGTTTCATCACCTGTCACAATTCGCGAAAAGGAGGCCTCCCCCTCAGCTTCAAAATGTTGCAACAAATCAAGAGAAATGTTTTTTCTGTGCGATTTGTTAGACCCGCGGGAACTTTCTTGCACACACTTTTGAATATCCAAGAGTACGGATGACAACATCAGCTCTTTGCAACATGTCAGGTATGACAGTCGTGGATGGTCTCGCCGACCGCTGCAAATCGTGGAGCTCCGCCGAACCGACTTCTGATGACCTCCTCCATGCCCAATGACTAACTGTATTTCTGTCGGCAGCAGATGCTCCATAGACTTTGACAAGCGTTTGTGAATATTCCCCACAGTTTCTTTCTCTGCAGTGAGAAATTCAATGACGGAACGTTACTTGTAACATACATCACCTACGAACGCTATTTTTAAACTGTCCTGCAGATACGCTATCTGTCGGAAGTGACGGAAACTTTGCACACTCACTTCAAATAATACACACGTTTCGCATTCGTAGCATTGTTTCTGGCTGAGAAAAGAAATGCGATGCATTGCTTTCTGGGCAACCCTCGTAATATCTGATCCCTCCTTCCCCGTTCCATTCGCGAATGGCGCATGGGAAGAATGATTGTCGGTAAACCTCCGTAGTAGCTGTAATTTCTCGTTGTATCGTTTCGTGAGACGTATGTGGGAGGTAGTAATGAGTTATCCGACTCTCCTCGGAACGTAATCTTTCGTGATTTCAATAGCAAACCACTCTGTGATGCACGACGCCTCGTTTTTAGCGTCTGCCACTGGAGTTCTTTGAGGATCTCTGGAAAGCTCTCGCGCCGACTAAACGATCCTGTGACATACCAGAATGGGTCCCAGAGTGACGAGGCATACCCAACAATCGGTTGAACCAGTGTTTTGTAAGCCACTTTTGTGGATAGCCAACGGCCTTGCCGCAGAGGTAACAGCGGTTCCCGTCAAATCACCGAAGTCAAGCGCTCCTGGGCTGGGCTAGCACTTTGATGCGTAATCATGTGGTCTGCCGAGCGCTGTTGGCAAGCGGGATGCCTTCACCCTTCGTGAGGCAAACTGAGGAGCCATTTGACTGAGAAATAGTGCTCCGGTCTCGTAAATCGACATACGGCTGTGAGAGCAGCGTGCTGACCACATGCCCCCGCATATCTGTACCTATGATCTGAGGATGACACGGCGGCCGGTCGGTACCGTTGGCCCTTCATAGCCTGTTCGGGCGGAGTTTAGTTTTCTTTTTCGTGGAAGGGTTACATTTATTTAAGCTTCTTCCTACAAATCTTAGTCTAGCATCTGCTTTTCAAATGGCTGTAAGCACTAAGAGACTTAACATCTGAGATCATCAGTCCCATAGACTTAGAACTACTTAAACCTAACTAACCTAAGGACATCACAAACATCCATACCCGAGGCAGGATTCGAATCTGGGACCTAGCAGCAGCGCGGTTCCGGACTGAAGCGCCTAGAACCGCTCATCCACAGCGGCCGACAATCTGCTTTTCCTTGTGCTTGTTTTGGTGGACCTTTTTTCTCTTATCCGTGCACAATATGTTGTATTTATTTATGTTTAAGGTCAACTGCCAAAGCCTGAACAATTTATCAATCCTCTACAGGTTATTCTGCAAATCGATACTGTCTTCTGGTGTAGCTGTTTTCTAGTGGATAACCGCATCATCTACTGGTACCATTATGGAGGTTACGACATTTATTACTAGATCATTATTATGTAGTGTATACAGTAATGCTCCTAACAGATTTCCTTGGGCTACTACTGAAATTAAATCTTTCAATTTTCATCCGTTAAGCACGACGTGTTGAGTCCTTCCTGCATGGAAGATCTTCAGTCCTGTCGCAAATCTCTGACAGTCTGACGATGTGCACGCCCCTTAAATACCCTACGAAACCTGGTAACAACACTAAACACGGACAACAGTAATGTACTGTGGTGGCCGTTCTGCCTACCATAGAGTATTGCAACTCTAATCGTTTACACACCCGCCGATGGTGTGTACGTGTGCGAAGTTGTACTGACATCCGACCATTTATTCTGGGTGCTTCAATTTTTGTCAAGCAGTATATATGAAGCGTATTTCAGACTGTAATAACTATTAATGAATAAGCATTACTTTCAGTCTCATTTCACCACAAGCTACTGATTCGCCAATCGCGTTAAAGCACTGGCTATGTGAGGTTCCGGCCTGCACCGCCGACTGACGACACGTGTGCCAAGAGCACGACTGGGAGGCGTTCAGACACTACGTCACGCCGACGTCTATTCCTAGTAGTGCAGACCCAATGATTATAGCTTTCCAGCTGACTAAACACTCATTCCAGCAACACTTACTCGTGGCCGTATGTGCGCCGCAGTTATACACTGTCCAGGCACATTGAGGTCAACACCTGTCAGAGGCCTGAAAAACTGCCTCTTGCTGTGCGCACTGTTGCGAGACGTACCGGAAGAGTCGGTGAGGTTCTGGAAGGTGCGGAGAGGGACGCAGAACCAAGCCGATTCCAGGTTTTTCGGTTGATCCACGGCAAGAAGAGCCCGATAGAGTTGGTCCCACGGGTTCTCGATTGGATTTAAATTCGGGAAGATTGGTGGTCAGGGGAGTACGGTAAACTCATACTGGGGCTCTTCAATCCAAGCACGTTTACTGCGAGCTGTGTGACACATTACATTGTTCTACTGGCTGCCATCGTGCCGTGGATAAACAAACTGCATCTAGGGGTGAACATGGTCCCCATGCACTGTGCCTTCCGGAATAACGAGATCACCCAGGAACTGCCACGAAAACATTCCCCAAACCAAACGTTCCCTCCTCCGGCCTGGATCCTCACGACGATTGTTGCAGGGTGTTTGCTTTCTGTCTGATGGAGCAAAACACTTGATTGTTCTGAAAAGCCCACCTGTTGTCTCCAGCCTTTGTCTCCGACGAATAGCAGTCAGTACGGATGCAGGAACCAGGAGCCTGATGCGGAGACCCATATGCAGCAACATTCATTGAATGGTCACTGAACGGTCGTTGAATGTTCATTGAGGAGACACTGTTAGTAGCCCCTTGGTTCATCTGGGCGATCAATTGATTTACTGTTACACGTCTAATTGCGTAGGCTTCCGCGACCAGAGTCAGTCGACACAAAAGTTTTGTGGGTATGGTACCGCGTCATATTGTATAAAACTACCGCTGGAGAAAACCAACGTTTCGGCCACGGTTGCAGCGACCTTCTTCTGGATCTACTGATCAAGGCCCAGAAGAAGGCCGCTGCAACCGTGGCCGAAACGTTGGTTTTCTCCAGCGGTAGTTTTATACAATATGACGCCGTACCATACCTAGAAAACTTTTATGTCGATTTGAACGTCTATTCGCCTGTATACATCTCTGCAGCTGTCATTACCCCTGTCATCTATGGTCCGTAGTGTACCACAGTTGCTTGGCGCCTGTTTTGGATACCGCTATTTTGCCATGCATGGAATACTTTAACTGCGGCGGCACGTGAAAAGTTTGTGAACTTAGCTGTTTCGGAAATGCTTCTACCCATGGCCCGAAAACCGAAGATCAAGCCCTCTTTTGGACGACAGCGTCTCCTGGAGATCTTTTATAAACCCTCCACTGCTGGTGTGGTGCTGCCACGAGCAGTCTGTGAGTGTTTATTGCACGTTGGCGTAGAACATAGGCGGTGGTCGCATTAATGTCACTGCACTGTGTAATATGTAGATTACATTCGTATCCGTTCCCTGTTTTGATGTCCAAGGCACAACATTCATCTACTACCTATGTCATGTCATTTTCTAATTTATTGATCTCAGAGTCTCCTAATTCGAATAAGTCCATTATCCTTGTTTTACTGTTATTCACGTTAACTTGCTAACATTTTTTCAACATACTGCCCATTTTTCAATTGATCTTCGAAGTACTTCGCTGGCTGTGCCAGAAATATAATGCCCTGATCTTTAACTCTCTTTCTGCATTTCTTCTCAGTTCCCTTTACTGTTTGTTCATCGTGCAGACTGAATAACCGGAAGATAACCCGTCTCATTCCCTTCTCCATCACAGCCTTTCTTACGCGTCTGTCTATGCTCAGAACTGAAGTAATCAAAGCACATATATCCGAAATGGTGGCTATTTGGTTCTGTGCCTCTCCATGCTAAGAAAATTTTCAAGTGTCTTCAGAGATCAGTATTTTTCCCCAGCGGAGACCTATACATGCTGATATTACTGTGGACGTCATGATTGACGATTTCTGCCGAGAAAATATTTAAGAAACTAACGGTAGTATCAGTCTCTGCGTTGTGTTAGCCACCAAAAATTTCTATGAGTTCATTTTTATCACGTCACCCGATGCGATGAACGTTTCAAAATCGAAAGATAATTATTGATGGTGTTATAAAACTTGGGAAATATCTTCCCATGGCTAAGAAAATCCATTCGAGTCGTAGGGATAAAACAAGAAAACCTACTTATTATTGCTTATTTCATCATGACAAGAAAAGTAAGAGAAGACTATATAAAAAGAGCATATAACAATAATAGAATGACAATAATAATAATGGTATAAGAAACGTTACAACGAACTGTTTAAGAGGACATGAGTAGCAGGCAGATGGTTGCATGGGTGCAATTTTGATATCAAACTAATAAGTAAATTAATTAAATTGATCAAATAATCCCCCCCCCCCCCCCCCCCCCCCCCCCCCCCCCCGCATCACGACCAAGCCCAAACCCATCCCCGCCCCTGGATGAGGTCATGTGTTTTCCTCAACCTGCACGTGGGTTCCGTCACCCTCCCCCGCCCATCCCCCTCCCCCACCTACCGTATTGGCGGGAATATCGAATTTTGGAGGGAATTTCTTTGTCCCAGGACTGTGCTGACGTACCACCACACCCCCACCCTGCAATTGGCGGGAAATTAAAAATGGCAGTGCTCTTTCTTGGACGTCAACCCTGGTCCTTCTGGATTGAAACCCCAAGTGCAACCCCCAACACATGGAAACTAGCCAGATGCAGAAGAGGAAGGTTAGTGTATATTTATTTGGTTGGGAAACTGAGCCGGCCACTGTGGCCGAGCGGTTCTAGGCGCTTCAGTCAGGAACCGCGCGACTGCTATGGTCGCAGGTTCGAGTCCTACCTCGGGCATGGATATGTGTGATGTCCTTAGGGTAGTTAGGTTTAAGTAGTTCTAAGTTCTAGGGGACTGACGACCTCAGATGTTAAGTCCCATAGTGCTCAGAGCCATATGAACCATTTTTTTGGGGGGGGGGGGTGGGGGAACTGAAGTAAAGATATGTCCTAATTATGTAATTAATCATAAAGGTCGGGGCTAGTTACACAATTGTATGCATAGTGCTACACAAGGACTACGTAAAATCGGAATATAGCTAAAAAATCGACTACGCTATGCAACTGTTGTTAGCCTGCTGGGAAAAAACTTCAGAATACGACTCGAAACTAGTGGCAAGCTGGCAGAAAAAAGATTGGGGTGTAACGCAGATCCTCTATTTTTTTTTAAAGTTAAGGCAATTACAGCCCTCGGTCGCAAAAATTAAATCCTTTGACCTGGTTTCGACACTTCTATGAGAGCCTTCATCAGAAAATTAAACATTCAAATTGGCCTATAACATAAGTACACAGATTATGGGAGAAATTTTTTATAAAAGTGTAACTACTGAGTAACACAAGAAAAAGCCGGGCTTACATGTCACGCTCCTTCTGTAAACTGCTTGGGTTTTCGTAACACATACTTCAACAAAGGCGACGTAAGTGTTACACAGAGGCGTCACATTAAAGCAGGCAAAACATATCTATCCCAATCCATAACTGCGTTCTCACACATGCAGTTGGATATAGATACTACTGAATTATGGCTGGTTGCCACAAACAATGTTATTCCTTTACTATCAAGGAGAAGAATCAATGTGTTTATCAGACTTAACCCATTCCATAGAGTGTTATGTAGGAGACCGGGCTGATATGACATATATGAGAGGTGTGTGAGAGGTGTGTACTCTAGAGAGGTGGTGTTAGGAGGAAATTGCTGTTTTATCCTACACATGAGCAAAACCACCTAACATCAGAACAGGATTTCTTTATGCAAGAGGAATGGTACCAGAGTTGTAGTGATACTAGTGTAGCACGTCAACTTTGTGGTGTAGCAGTTTTAATGGCGAGTAGTGTAGATGGGTCACTGCCTGGGTCTGCAGAGTACTATTACAACTTGCCTGCCGCTGTGGCCGAGTGGTTCTAGGCGTTTCAGTCTGGAAGCGCGGGACCGCTACGGTCGCAGGTTCGAATCCTGCCTCAGGAATGGATGTGTGTGATGTGCTTAAGTTAGTTAGGTTTAAGTAGCTCTAAGTTCTAGGGGACTGATGACCTCAGATGTTAAGTCCCATAGTGCTCAGAGCCATTTGAATCATTTTGTTACAACTCCTTTTGCTACTAATTGTGATTCTTAGTCTCTCATTAGAACTTGCTGCTTCTCCATGTGCATTTTCGTGCAGCGGGGTGTGGGTAGTACTCAAATATCAGCTATCGCAAATACTTCCTAGTGAGACATCGCCGCATCCATCAAATCCGATACTATTAGCACTACTACTAGTAATGACAAGCATAGGAAATGTGACTGAGGGTATGTACATTTCCAACTTAAAAAGACGCATAAAAATCTGTAAACTTCCTAAGAGACAGAACAGCAGTCTCCAGACTTCACTATAGTTGGTTTATAAGCAGCTTGAGCGGTGGATATACACTGACAATGCCTTCCTAGGACATCAGAATAGTGTAGAAGGAAATAGTTTCAGCATTTAATGTTTGACACCTTAGTGATTGGGGTAGGAAACTTGCAGGGTGGTTGTATATCTGATGTTCTACAGATATTTCCTGCATTAGAGTATTAAGAGCATTGCATTCTGCATGATTAATACTTTTGAAACCGTATGGTTTTAACAATATAGCGTTTTTAGGTGCAAAACTGTGTAACTGTTGGAATGTGTGTTTATGGTCTATGATCATTTCTCTCATGCTGGTACCTTCCTGGTATTGACTCCGCACAGTGGACTAATGCTTCAGAGTTGATAGCACGGTTAATGTATATGAAATGTTTCAAACTCCATCCGTCTGGAGCTCTGTCATGTATAAATCGCACGTTTCTTCTTAAACGTCTTTTCTATCACTGCAAAATTCTCGTGCTTACTATATACCAATGAGAGGTGTTGCCCTCCTATACATACACGCATCTGGAGAGATGTTGTGCTTTTGGTTGGGTGCCATGGGTAAGATTGGTGTTGCAGGGAGGATTGGTCAAGGACAATGTGGGAGGAATCTGTCAATCTCCGAATTTATCCTATGAATGCGAGAATGCTCTGTGACATCCACACAGGGAAAGATGGCCAGTCATAATCGTAAATTCTGTATTACGGTCGATGTGCTGGAAATATGTAGATTATTTAAGTGCATCGGTGTAAGACGCTTTCTGGTGTACTTTGGTGTATATGGCTGAACGGGTATACTGTACAGTCACCTATCCCCATTCACAATCTAGTATATGGCATCTTAAAAATAGAGGAGGGGTGATTTAGCGATCATACAGAAACTGGGAAGCAATCTGCTGTGTCTCTGGCTGGCACTGAAATTATGGAACAACTGGTAAAATTGCTGAAATTGATTATACTATCAACTGCAGTGTGTATTACCATACGTCACCCCATATCAACAGTGTCTTTCCCATCCCATCCGTCCACTGGTAGACTGTTGATTACCGCATAATGATTGACTGATACCACTTGGTTGAGATGGAATGAGCCTTGGCGGAACACTGAATATCTGCTACCTGTCACTTTGGAGCATGGGATTAAATGTAGAGGTCATCACATTCAGGCAGATGTTCGAAAGTATTCCTCAATGCTGCAGACCGGTCCCATTTCCATATGCTGTGATGCCCTCCACATGTTTTCATTATTTTTCACTAATAGGATAACAGTATCTCTTTTTATTTCTATTACCCCACACATGTTGAGTACGGCACCTTCTGGTGAGGTCAACACCGGAACAGTAATCATGTACGTGACTACAAAATGAGGAAACAATGCTCTTTGAAATGGAACACCAAGACATCTGCTACCCCATTGCTTTGGAAAATGAGATCAACTGTATAGGTCATCACCTTCGGATAGCTCAACAATCCCACAAACTCTTCCAGTTTCCATATGTTGCGATGTCTTCCACATTTTTTTTTTCAATAAGAAACATGACCTCTGTGTTTTATTCCTACCAACCTGTGTGTTGCGGGAGCTGCATAGTTTACACCATGCTGTGTTCAACTTTCTGTGAGAGCCAAATGATCCAAATGTGTTAATGTCAGTTTGGCAGCTGACACAGACATCAAAGTCATAGTAGAAGAACAAAGTGTATGCCAGTGTACAAAGCTGTAGTCATATACTGCTTAGATGTGTTATAGCCAAAAAAAATGTATTAAACCGCTTATGAAGGACCAATACAGGAACCCTTTCTTCTGATTGACAGTCTGTTGGATTTGCTCTTTTTCCAGTAACATTGGCAGAACTTTATACAGATCTGTGCAGGCGAGTGCTGGCCACATCCTCAAATGGTGCGATACAAGTATATGTAATATGCTCGATGTCAACATGCAGAAGGTATTTCTTTTTAGAAATATGAGAAGAGAGAGATACGGTAAAATCTTATAGGAGGTTCCACTACAAGGAATAGTATAAATGGTTCAAGTTTGGATGCACATAGTTCTCTCAAAACTACAACGATTTTGTTCATAAAACTAATAGAAATTGGCCGTATTTATTATCATGGAATCATGCCTTTTTTTATTATTATCGCTGGGATCACATGTTTAAAAAATAAGTGTTATTGCAAGTCCTATGCTGTTTCATACGTCATAACCTCTAATTATAAAGTATGCAGCATCTGTATTATAGGTCATTGTGGAACCTAGAATGATAGTGTTATTTTCCCGACATATGAATAGACTGCATGAAATGGGCTGTGATGACCAAGTTGCTTACAAAGCTAGAAGGCAAGAATCTGCCGTGTGACAGAAACTTTACAGACATGTCGGTAGAGGAGGGTTATAGAGCAAAAATGTCAAATGTAAGCACGCAGACGGTAACTGGTTTTCATGTAACGGAAGAGCGGGAGAGATACGGTAAAACTTTATAGGTGGTTCTATTACAAGACAGGCTCCCTTGATATATTTCGTAAACCCCATTGTGATACAGTATTGCATTGGTAAAACGGAACCTGCCATAGTGTATAAAACAGCAACGATCAGCAAATGGCGTGAAAGGTAGTGTTCTGTAATGTTATTTCACGTGTCTGAAATGTTTGCAATACACACATGCATGACAGTTTATTTACGGACGCTGATTTGAATGTGAGAGACACTTTCAGGTCGTGTAATTTGTCCATCAAGCTCAAAGACATTGGTTAACACAGCTTTTTCTTGGAAGTTTAAATTCTCGCATTTTGTTTACTCTGAAGACGGTTTCGAAGTAGTGAGGAAATTCTGTGGTGGTCGGCAGTTTTTGCAGCAAAGTAGAGGAAGTTTTTTCCCAATCTTACGCAGGGTGAACTTGTCTCCGCAGTCTGATCGTCTGTAATGAGCGTCAGTGCACTTAATTGGACGTTGCAAAATAATGATATATGAATTGCATCCTACAGTCGAACAAAAAAACTATACCGACTTTGCTCATAAAACTAAAAGAAAATGGATAATGTCTAGTGTTGTGGAAAGAGGACATTTATTATCATTGTGATTGTGTTTTCCTTTTCAATAGATGCTTGATTATAAGAGATGCATTGGTATTTTTAGAGTGAATTGCTTTCACGGCGTGTACTTGCTGGTGGGGCTACTAGAGGCCTGGTGGGCGAGTTCCGTAGGAGATTGGGGCTATCCTTGTAGACAAACAATCCACAGTCAGGATAGCCTTCATTTGTATTGCTTCTGTTATGAGGTATGCTGGCGTAGTGCTCTATTGTATATGTAACGAATGTTGGCGTCGATAACGCTGACCGCCCAGCCATATGCTCATCAGTGACATATTGTATCAGTGGGAGGCTGTTCCAGGGTCTGCTGTTGCTTTAGGTGGAGGGCTTCCTGTTTTCCAAGCAGCGGACATTTATGTTGCTTCTGTTGTGAGGGATGCTGGCGTAGTGCTCCATTGTATATGTAGCTTCTGTTGGCGTCGATAACACTGACTGACCAGTCATGTGCTCATCAGTGACATATTGTATCAGTGGGAGGCTGCTCCAGGGTCTGCGGTTGCTTTAGGTGGAGGGCTTCCTGTTTTCCGAGCAGCGGACATTTGAAAAAGCGATCTGGAAAGTTTTTCAGAATTGTGTTGTTGTTCCAGGGGGGGTGGAGGGGGGTGGGTGGAGGGGAGGGGGTCCAGTAGTTCCAAGAAACACATTTAAAAGACTGCGTGAAACATCTTGTTCTTGTCTTTTGTCTATCTGTGACTAATTTCTGCAGACTTGAGACAGTATGTCAGTGCCACCAGAAGGCTCTTCTTGTGGACCAACAACAGTAAGATAGAACAGACCTCTATTCCTACATATGGCGAGGAGAAGAACGGATGAGAGGTGGAAGGGAAGGAGGGTAAGACTACCTCAAAGTTGGTTAGTTCGTGAGTGCCCACTGAGGAGGACACAGGTGTAACTGCTACCCCTCTGCAATACTCTGTGAGTGGTTTTTGCGGTAGTTGTGTTACTATGATGGTTTTTTCCCAATCTACAGTACATGTGTTGCATTATGACCCGTTGATAACGAGTACTGTTTTTTCATGACAATTTCGATGCGTAATTAGAAAAGCAATGCATTTTCCATCATTTGTGGAAGTGTGTACTGGTTTCAGTTACCAGGCTGCGGGATGATTGTCGATCAGGCGTCTGTAACGCACTCTGATGTCAAACAGCGATAGATACAGTCCTCAGCTGTATGCTTACAGGTAATACACTTATTAAACTCCTCTCTGTCCAACACCAGTATCCCATTGGTTGAATATATTTTCTGCCAAAACCAAAAAAGAGGATAATACCTTATGACCAAGCCTTTTTCCTGCCACCTTGTAGGTGTAGGGTAGAGGCTGAGTGCGTTGCCACTAGACTCGAGTCATACTGTGAAATTTTTTCTCAGGTAGATAACATCAGTTATATGGTGTTATCAATTTTTGAACTGTATTGCTATTTTAGGCAGTCCTAATGTGGTGTTACGCATATAGTTAGGCCAGATCTTTATGAATAATTACATAATTAGGACCAATCAAAATAACCTTCCACTCCTGCATCTGGGCTGTTTTCATGTGTTGTGAGGTGCACTTGGGCATCGATCCAGAAGCGCCAGGGTTCAAGTCCCAGAAAGGGCACTGCCATATTTAATTTCCTGCCAGTTCCAGGGTGAGGGGTTGGGGCGGGACGTCGACACAGCCCTGGGACAAAGAAATTCCAATAATTGAAATTCCCGCCAACATTCGATATTCGGCCAATATTGTAGGTGTGCTGGGTTAGTATTAGTCCTAGTCGAAGGAAAGGGAAATTTTGTCAAAATTCAATGAAGGCACTGTTGGGCGATGAAATCTGGGGCCGCTGGCAGAGTGTGGTAACAGCCAACAGCCAGCGGGCCAGGCAAGGTAAACATGGCACTCGCAGGTACGGAGCTACGGCAGCAATATTACATGCACAATTTGTTTTGAGTGAAGCAACAACAAGGCAGAGAACTGCAACGTTGCTTTAAGTTATTGCGATGTATGAGGCGGGGAACTAGGCCAGAGCCAAGAGTGGCTATTTGTAAGTAGCTGACGTGTGGAAATTTATCCCTGCCATAGTTTCTGTCTCTCTCTCTGACACTACGTCAGAAGCGAGGGAAAAACTGATATAAATAGACAGACAGTTTTAGCTTGGGATGGAGTGTGCCAAGTCAGTCGAGCATTGGGATGAACATGTGCTGGGTTTCGCTTGTAGGGGCCAGTGTGGGAACAATGTTATAAGTATTCTGCATAAACTTGTATTCTGTTTTCTGTGTACTTGATCGGGCTATATTCGGCGTCCGGGGACACAACACCGGGATGGGACGGAATGGCAGCTTGGAAGTTGGAGATCAGACGGTTTGCCTGAAAGAGGGCAGTGACAATGGCCTACAGCAGGTCCAGGAGGGGCTCGGTTCCACTCGAGTCTACGGGCCACATTTGCTTCCCACCTGCAGTACCGAGGTCGGGGCGAGGCGTATACAGCGGGAGGCGCAGGAGCGCTGCAACAGCGCCAGAGATGGCGGTGGGTGTTGCCATCTGGCAAGCACCACTAGTGGCAAGTTGCGGCACAGCATCCAGGAGGGCACGGGTTCGAGTCCAATCCTATTCTAGGAGCAGCGGTGGGCCAAGGGCCACGGGTGACCAGTACACCCACCTTCGTCCCAGGCCAAATGTGGCAGAGGGTGGTGAGGACCAGGGACTGTAGGAGTCTCCGGAGTCATGGGCAGCAGTGCGACGCAATGCGCAACACATCAGCAGACAGTGAACAGGAGAGCTCGGCCGACTTCCAGCGGGGCGGCCTTGATGATGGCGCCAGCAGCGGCGTCGGCATATCAGGAGTCTGCTGAGCTGGCTGGACTCGCGGGGCAGTGCACTTCACTTCACCCATCGAGTAGTGTAAGTCATCTGAATAAACAAATGTTACTGAATACTGCTGTATCACACTGCACTGCCCCTTGGCACTCTTGAACTTGCTCGGCCTCCTGAAAAAATACTGCGCGGTGGGTCCTGGCTTCAGCTCTGCCATCTGGAGTCCCGGGTTCGACACACCGACCCCACAACAGGTGGAGAGGTGGGAGGGGGAGGGTTTAGGGATCCATGTGGATGCTGAGGAAAACACGTGATGTCTACCAGGGGTGGGGATGGGTGTGACAGTGGTTGGGGTATTTAATTGATCAATTTAATTGATCTGCATATGAATTTGATATCAAAACTGCACCTATGCCGCCATCTCCCTACTACTGACGTGGAATTTGACAGGTTCATTTCTGTTTTGGCAGGCGAGAAACAGGTAATTATTGGTGCTCCTTACATTGATTCCAGCACTCTGTACATCACTGTAATACTGGCGTTACGTGACACTTTTCATAGCTGCACATATTCTTTCTTTCTATTATATTCATCTGTGGAATGTAGATAGAATGAGTTTTTATATGATTATGTTTTTACCTGTTGTTAGTTAAATTTAATCATCCTGGTCCCATGATACGCAAGGAAATGAAAAATACTCCGGCATTTCTTTGTGAAAACCTTTTCATGGAATGTTCTATATATGACATCACGTGGCATAAAGCATCTGCGTTCAGGTGTTTTCGCTTTTATACTTTGCAGCATTTTACTATCTTTTGTTGTGTGCACTCTGTGCCTCTTATCAGTCCATCATGATATCAACCTCGCCTTCCAGGAATTGTTATGGGACGTGTGACGACATTTGGAACTCATTAATCATATAGTCAAAGAGGTAATACTCAGTCTGTGTACCAAGACGACGTTTCGATCAGATTTATCAGAAGATAACTACCTTTTACACGTAAGACTTCCTGTCAGTAGAAACTAAGCATGGAACAGATCGGCGTATCAGGTGTTCACTGGATACCCTCGAAAATACGATAAAATGTCCCTTATGATAATGAGTCAGGATAATATGACACTCAACACCTTCACTGTATTAAGCAAAGAAATTCTATCGTGATAGGGGTAGTGATTTTGAAAATATAAATCCAACATTTAAGTCGCCAGTAAAGTTACTACGTCCACAGATCCGAATAACTCAAGAAGAGTGATGATAAAAGGTCATTTTGCTATAAATAAGATGCTGCATGCTAATTATGCATTTCACAACGAACTCAGATAGAAATCTCACTTTGAGTAATTATGTGTGTCTGAGGGCAAAGACGAATTACAGGCGCCGAGAAACGTATTATCTGACACACAAACTTGTAAAACAGTAGAAATTTAATTAACCGCCCACTCTCTACGTGACGAAAGACAAACAATAAATTTAATTAAACCTCACGAGAGCTTCTCCTAAGCAGATAGAACGAAATAGAGTCTCCGCGAAGCTCTTATACAAGGAAAGCGATGGGACATCTACGTGCAAGATGCGAATTCATCGTATTTTCTACTTTGAATGAACATTCTTTCTACTGCCGAGATCAGTATTCAACACCGATAAGTGATATTTAAACTACCTGATGCACAGCGATCAAGTTCGTATCCTCTGAAATGATGGTTTGCTTGTGTAGCAAAACTGTCTCTGATTTTACGTATTCTATCTATTGGAAGATGTTAATCATTATGAGTGATCTCTCTTTATTTACCATATATGTATGATTCGCTGATGACAATGTTGTCCTCAGTGAAAGTGAAGAATTAGAGGATCTACTGAATGGAATGAACAGAGTAATGAGTACAGGATATGGATTGACAGTAAAACGAAAAAGACGAAAGTAATGAGAAGTAGGAGAATTGACAACAGCGAGAAACTTAACATCAGAACTGGGGATCATGGAGTAGACGAAGTTAAGGAACTCTGCTACTTAGGTGGCAAAATAACGCATGATGGATGGAGCAAGGTTGTCATAAAAAGTAGACTAGCACTGGCAAAAAGGGTATTTCTGGCCAAGAAAAGTCTGCAAGTATCATAAGCCTTAATTTGAGACAGCAGTTTCTGCGAATGTACGTTTGGAGCACAGCATTGTGTGGTAGTGAAACATGCATGTGAGAAAACCGAAACAGAAGAAAATCGGAGCATTTGAGATATGGTGCTACAGAAGAATGTTGAAAATTAGGTGGACTGACAAGGTAAGCAATGAGGATGTTCTCCGCAGAATCGGCAAGGAAACGAATATGGATCTGAGCACTACGGCTCTGAGCACTATGGGACTAAACATCTGTGGTCATCAGTCCCCTAGAACTAAGAACTACTTAAACCTAACTAACCTAAGGACATCACACACATCCATGCCCGAGGCAGGATTCAAACCTGCGGGAAACGAATATACGGGAAACACTACAAGGAGAAGGGACAGGATAAAAGGACATGTATTAACGTATCAAGGAGGAACTGCTATGGTACTAGAGGGAGCTGTAGAGAGAAAAACTGTGGAGGAAGAGAGAGATTGGAATACATCCAGTAGATAACTCAAGATTATATATATATATATATATATATATATATATATATATATATATATATATATATATATATAGGGTTGGAACTTCTGATGTAACGTACCACATTCTACCCTCAGAATAGGTGTTCATGACACGATCAGGTTCCACAGTCACTACCGACCTAATTCCAATACGGCTACATTCCCTATATCATCCTCTTCGCCGTGGAGCGTACTTTCTGCAGCGCCACCAATTATGCCACCCTTTGTCTCGCCAGTCATCACTTGCTTCATTTCAATCATCAGTTTCAGTTTCGTCACGTCTACTGATCAGGGACAGATCATGTCACCATCACATTAACCGCCATCTACACTCATCTCTATTCCACCTTCTTACCGAGCGAGATGGCGCAGTAGCATGACACTAGACTCGCATTCCGGAGGGCGGAGGATCAGACACCTGTTCGGCCATCCAGATTTAGGTTATGGTTGTTTCCCCAAATCGCTAAAGGCAAATTCCTGGATTGTTTCTATGAAAACGATACGGCCGATTTCTTTCCCCAACTTTTCCCAATCCGAGCGTATTCTCCGTCTCTAACGACCTCGTAATCTCCTTTCTTTACTTCCTATTTGACTCCTTCATCCACATAATCGTTCACTCCCTCATTTATTTACTTGGAAGTTCTTTCCACATTTCGCATCTACACCGTTGCTAAGATGTTTTCCGCTCTACTTCTGCGTTGCCTGTTAATTTGTAATCATCGTAACTACAGCTAACGCCGGAGCTCCACCATCAGGACCATCACCACAAAGACTACACATGCTAAAGTCATCAACTGCCTCATTCTTACTGTCCATACGTCACCAGCCTCACCGCACCACACCCACTCTCAACAACTTCAACTTCATCAGCTGCATCCTCATCAGTGTCAGCCACATCAGAATCAGTCCCATCAGTACCAGCGTCAGCTCTACGAACTGAATGCACTAAAAGGAAGGCCATTCATCGTCCTCGCCTCAGCATTGACATTGGCCGAGTGCCAGAAACCAATAATCCCCCGCCCCCGTTCCGTAAATCTTACATCACTGTTGAGGTCCCTCCTCCAACACCGTAATTTTTCTTAATCCAACTCTGACACACACTTTTGCCAGTTGTTTATCCTGTCCCACGATGTCTACATCTACATCACTTCTTGCAATTCATAACTAAGCGCCTGGCAGGGGTACATCGAAACATCTTTAAGCTACTTCTCTGTCGTCCCGCTCTCTAACAGCGCTCAGGAGAAACGAACACTTCAGTCTTTCCTCGCGACCTCCGATTTCTCTTATTTTATTATTATTTTATTATGATTACCATTTCTTCCTAAGTAGGTGGGTGCCAACAAAATGTTTTCACAATAGTACAAATAAACGGGTATTCAACGAATTGCTTCCTATTTTGTTAACTCCTTTGATCATGAAGCGATTGGTGCATTTATCACTCAAATTTTTCACTGTAACGTGTTGTCGGTTGATGACACAGTGAACTGTTTCATTCTTTTAAGATGGCTTATAAACTCAAGATGTCGTCCGAATTGGCAGGAGCTCCATCTGATGCCACCGAAATAGTGTTTGTAAATGGAATCGAATTTTCCTTAAAAAAATCACTCATGAAATTAAATATTGACTCGCCTTTAGTGTCAGTTTTCAAAGTTTTCAAGAATAGCAGCTCTTCATGGATTTTTTCGTCCATAACAGTTCGAAAATATGCCGATAATAATGCTTCATTATCAGGTAAAGTCGACTCTTCCAGTTGAATAGAAAAATGAGTGATTTGCAGATAAGTACACAAGAAGCTTTCAATATCAGAGCTCATTTCATCAATACGTCTTTGTACAGTGCTGTTACTTAAAGGAATTCTTTTGATTACGTCAAGTGGAGGTTTGTGCAGAACAGTTGTTAAAACCTCTTCAATAGCGGGTAAAATTAACTGTTCTCCGATGGTGTGCGGTTTTCCAGATTTCGCTATAAGCAATAAGATGATGTAAGATACCCGCAAGCCATCATCGTTACTTTGCGATGTTGAAGCGAACATACTGTCCACGGTGGGTCTCTTATCATATTTTTCCTTCAATGTTTGAAAGTATTTCAAGTCTTTACCTATTTAATCAGGATGACACTTTCTTAGATGATCTTCGAGCTTCGATGGTTTCATAGAGTCACTGCTCAAAACTTTGTTGTATAAAAGACATATGAGCAATCGTTTCTCTGCCTTTGATGGAAGAAAACCAACTTTCAAATAATAAACACTGTATTGTCGACATTTATGCTTAGATTCAGCGATTTTTCGTATCAGTTGTAGCCTGCAAAGAAAAAAAATGTTTGTTTTAGTAATCATGAGGTGATTTTAACACGATATGTCTATTTTAACAGAATAGAATAGAATTAATTAATGCAATGAAAAAACCAAAATAGCAGCGGAAAAACTGTTTCTAATTATTAAAAGCAATAAACTGTTAAGACCCGTTGTTTAATCGTCGAAGCTTTAGCAGCCACGAGATTAAGTAGCCGGTTTTTAATTAATGATTAAAGTAAATGTACACCTAATTCACGAGACCAATGCCTCGTTTCATAAGCATAGATTCTCTTTATTAGTTGACTGTATTATTATTTAGTTGTATTGCATTCAATAAGAGCAACGCCTTATTGGTTAGTATTGATTCTTATTGTTAATACAAAAAATAAGACTGAGAAGCTTGAAAAGTTATTTATTATAAATTTAGTATATCGCTAACAAATGGGCAGGTACGTATTTTTACGGCACTGGCAAACACTGACATCGATTTACTCACACTTTTATTCTCAAAAATTCCGGATACAAATGAGTAACGTTTCGTCCTTGGGATTCGTATTTATATTAGTGAAGCTTGCAAGCACAGCCAACTTGTATATCGACCCTCTGCACGTCTAAGCAAGCATTTCGGGCGAGCGGGCGCGCGGGCGGCACTTTGCAAGTCTCTACGTGCGTTGTACTGAATATCGGATATAATTGGTTTTACAAGTTGCAGTCGCTGACCTTCTTAAAATACACTAGGTACTCAAAAAAAATTAAGGTGGTTAAAAATTTTCGTAGACCCCCACTTCCAACTTGTGAACCTCCATTTCTTTTCACGCCAACGTGGAGCCCCGTCTGGTCTCCCGGGGACCCCTGGGGGTCCACCTGGACCACTTTGGGAACCACGGATTTAGAGTAAATTGTCACTTCTTGCTCCTTGCAGATAACTTGATTAAATCATTCTGCAATTCGTTTTGATCATCTGATGACTTTACATGACGTTAATGACAGCATCTTTTGCAAACAATCTAATAGCGCTGCCCAGGTTGTCTCCTATATCGTTTATTTACGTCAGGAACAACAGAGGGCGTATAACATTTCCTCGGGAACTTCTATTTTACTCGATGACTTTCTGTCAGTTATTAAGAACTGAGCTTTTTGGCCGAAAATAACGAATCCATTAACACATCTGAGACGATGCTACATAGACACGCAATTTAATTAGAAGTAGCTTGTGAGGAATGGTGTCAAAAGCTTTCTGGAAATCTAAAAATACGGAATCAGTTTGAAATCTCGTGTCGCTACTACTGATTACTTCGTGAGAATAAAGAGCTAGTTGTGTTTCACAAGAACGACATTTACCGAATCAGTGTTGGCTGTTTGTCAATAAATCGGTTTCTTTGAGATGATTTATAATGTTCGAGCACAATATGTGTTGCAATGTTTCAAAATCCTATTGCAGATCGACTTTGATGATATGGGTCAGTAATGCAGCAGATTACTGCTGTTTCCTTGTGTAACTTTCCAGTCTTTGGCTACGGATCTTTCTACGCGCGAGCGGTTGTATATGACTGCTAAATTTAGACCTATTCTATCAGCATACTCTGAAAGGAACTTTACTGGTATACAACCTAGACTGGGAGCATTGCCTTTCTTAAGTGGTTTACCTGCATCGCTGCACCCAGGATATCTACTTCTAAATTATTCATGTTGGCTGTTGTTCTTAATTCGAATTCTGGAGTATTTATTTCGACTTCTTTTGTGAAGGAATTTCGAAAAACCGTGTGCTCGGTAACTCCGCTTCAGCGGCGCTGTCGTCAATAACATCGCCATTGTTATCGCGCAATGAAGGTATTGAATGCGTCTTGCCACTGTGTACTTAACATAGGACCAAAGTCTCTTTGGGCCTTCTGCAGATTTCGAGACAGAGTTTCGTTGTGTAAAGCATGGTTGGTTTGGGGAAGGAGACCAGACAGCGTGGTCATCGGTCTCATCGGATTAGGAAAGGATTGGGAAGGAAGTCGGCCGTGCCCTTTCAAAGGAACCATCCCGGCATTTGCCTGGAGTGATTTAGGGAAATCACGGAAAACCTAAATCAGGATGGCCGGACGCGGGATTGAACCGTCGTCCTCCCGAATGCGAGTCCAGTGTCTAACCACTGCGCCACCCCGCTCGGTATTGTGTAAAGCATTAGGAGCATCTAGCACTGAAATTGACGCTAAATTTCGAACTTCTATAAAACTTCACCAACCTTGGGAATTTTACGTTCTTTTAAATTTGCCATGCTTTTTTTTGTTGCTTCTGCAATAGTTTTGTGTACCATCGGGGATCAGTACCATCTCTTATAACTTTATTTGGTATACATGGTATTCGGGAGTAACCGTTACAGACTTCTAGGACGTGTAGATAATGTTTTGAATAGGAACCCATGTGCAGAAACGTACTGTTTCCGATCTACTACAGTTTCAGTTCAGATGTGTAACGTTTACACGCCTGCTGAGGGAAAGAGAAGTTGCTTGTCCTGGTGTGCAATAGGGTAGACCCGATGATGTGTACTGGTATTTAGGGTTGATAAATGTACCTCCAGGAGAACCATAAGCGGCTATTAGCGGTGCTCTCTGCCGGAGATTAATGTATAAAGCTGGCTCTAAAGGTAGTACGACCTGTACGAAACTAATCCGTATGCGACGTACCACACCCCTCACAGCGACTTGGCTGTTCTCTTCGTTTTTCTTATTGATTACTGTTGAAACTACACGGTTGACTAATCCTTAACGTGACCACCGCTTATGTTCGACTTAAATGCAGGAACCCGTCACAGGCAGCTAGTGGCAGCTCTAGCCTTGGACAGTATACAAAGCGTGTCAGGAGGACGCGGATAACAAAGCAATTCCTGTCGTAATGCGGAAACGAAGTGATTTTTCTGACGTCAAAAGAACATGATCATTGGTTTTCAGGCAAAAGGTGGAAGCACTTCCGATATGGCTATCTCTGTTAACTGTTCGTGTGCCACTGTGCTTATAGTATACCGTACACGGCAAAATAGCGCAATCCAAAACCGTCGTCGAGACAGCTGTGATAAACCATGGGCCATAGCTGACAGTCGTGAATGATGATAGCAGAGAGATGAACGAACAAAGAGATATGCAATTGTTGAGCAACTGATCGGCCAGAGTAGTGGGGTAATGGGGCTCCAAGGACACTTTTGACATCAAATTGATATAAAAATCAATTGAAGTGAATAATTAATTACCTCCACCCCACCCCCATCCCTGGATGACGTCATGGGTTTTCCCCCAGCTGGCATGTGGATCTCTCCCCTCCCCTCCCTATCCTGCTCTCCCACCTGCTCTATTGGTAGGAATTTCGAATGCTGGCAGGAATTTCGAATTTTGAGGGAAATTCAAAAAACGGTGGGAATTTCAAAAATTCCTGGAATTCCTTCGTGCCAATGCTTTTCTGACGTCCCACCCCTCCTCCCACCTGAGGAATTTACGGGAAATTCAAAATGGCTGTGCCCTTTCTGGAATTGGAACTCCAGTCAAGAGCAGCCACCCTACACAGGTAGACTGTCCATATGCAGGAGAGGAAGGTAAGGTTAGTGTACTTCATTTATTTTGGGTGAGAAACTGAAGTAAAGATCGCTCCTAATTACGAAATTAATCACAAAGATTAGATCTTATTACACATCTAGCTGTATAGCACCACACAAGGAGCGCCTAAAATCGTAGTACAGCTCATAAACTGACGATATCATACAAATGGTGTTATCCCGCTGGAAAAAAATTCACAATCCCACCTGAAACTAGTGGCAGATACACAGGATGATACTTACACCCGCAAGCAGACAGGAAGAAGGCTAAAGTGGATGGTACTACCTTTATTTTTGGCGGGAAATATGTTCAACTGGCGAGATGTTGGTGTTGAAGAGAGAGGAGTTTAGTAAGTACATTACCTATAAGCATGGACCTGAGGACTGTGTCCATCGCTGTTTGACGTCAGAGTTGCTACAGACGCTTCCCTCTGCATTGCTCGGCTAACACTTTGCAGCCCTGATGCTCGAAATTCTGGAAGGCCAACACACGCTATCACAACTGATGAAATATGCTTCACTATTCTAATAAAACATCGAAATTGTCGTGAAAAAACCAGCAGTCACAAACAGTGGATCATAATGCGCCTTAGCACTCTCCAGAATGCTTTTTCAAACGTCCACTGCACACTACTGTTCAACCTGCCCCGGCAGGCAGGGCGTTCGACCAGCCTCCTCAGCCAAGCACGAGGCAGTCCGGACAGTCAGCACTATCGATGCCGACAAAAGCTAAATATACACAATAGGCCGCAACGCCGGTGGGCCAGAGGACAAAGCGAGATAAATGACTTCTTTCCCACCCGCATGTTGTTTATCTAAGAGGGCAGCTGCGACCACCTGTGGAACATGCCCCTACACCTTCGCCCGTTAACACACATTCTTCTGAGAGGGAAGACATTACACTGCAACAAATGTATTCAACATCAATGCACTTCTTATAAGCCAGCTTCTATTTAAAAAATGCATCATGACGATGATGAGAAACAGTCCTGATTCCACAAAAATAGGTGCAGCCCATTTTCTTTTAGTTTTGTGAGCAAAATCGATATAGTTTGAGAGCATTAATCATGTTCAAATTATAAATTGTTGTGCACGAGGGCATTACATTCTTTTCAGATGGTTGAATTATCACTATAGAACGGCATCTACGCAGTCATTCTTTTACGTTTGACTGCTAGATACAATTCACAACTCTCTCTCTCTCTGTCCCTCCACCTCCCATTATTCTGTGACATCCAACAACATTTAAAAAAAAATGCAGCACTGTCGCTGATTACATATGACAAAACTGCAGAGGTCGGAGCCCTATAGCGATACATATGACGATGTATTAACTTCTCTCACATCTCCTCTTCATGTCCACCCTGCATAAAATCGAAAAAACTTCCACTATTTTGCTACGAAAGCCACCGATCACTGAAGGATGTCCTCATTATTTCGAAATTTTCATCGGAGGAAAGAAAAATTGAGAATTTAAACTCCCGAAGAAAAAAAAATCATACGGTCTGACGAAACGTCTAGTGATTTTTTTCAGTTTTATGGACAAAATTACATGGTTCGAGAGCGTCCTTGGCATTCAGATTAGCCTCCATCAACAAATTGTCATGCACGTGCATATTGCAGACTTTTCAGCCACGTGAAATAACATTACAGAATACAACCTTTAAAACTATCTGCTCACATGTCGGAAAAACACAACCATTTTACATTCAGCAACAAGAAGCTGTAATTGAAGACGATATTGTTGTTTTGTGCACAATGGCACGTCCTGTGTTTCCTGCACAGTGGTATATCGTGCTAGGGTATATGAAATGTAGAAAGAATATCGTTAGGGGTCTTGTGATAGAATCTCCTAACGTCATCCAGTAGAGAACCCATAAGATTCCACCAACACATCGGAAACAAAATACCGTCTGCTTCCAGACATCTCACTGTTTTACTCTGTAGCTCTCCTCTACCGACCTGTTTGTAATGTTTCTGTCACGCAGCAGACCGTCATTCATAACAGCATATTCTTGTGCCGTTGTTTCGTAAGCAATTTTGTCATAGCCTGTTTCACGCAGTCTTGTCACATGTCGGGAAGAAAACGATCATGTCTAGGTTTCACAATAAGTCATGATTCAAGTGGTGGTTACTTTACAGTTAGAGGTTATGAAGTAAGAAATAACTTAACACTTGCGGTGAAACATATTTTTAAACACGCAATCGTGACGATAATAATAAAAACATTCATGACTCCATGAGAATAGATACAGGCAATTACTATTAGTTTGTCGAACAAAGTCGGTGTATTTTGAGAGCATTCTGCACGTTCAAATTACAAAGTGTCATGCAAGAGGACATTACATTCATTTCAGACATATGAAATACCGATACAGATCAGCATCTACAGTAATGTATTACGTCCGAGAGCACTCATCATTATCAGAGTAGGTTAAAAAAATAAACTACAAACTATCGCATCCGAACTTTAACCAGTCACCGAATCCCTGTAACAGAACCTCTTAACATCACCCTATAAGATTTTACCAAATCTCTCTCTTCCGATATACTGAAAAACAAATACTATCTGTGTGTTGACATCCTGCAGGTGGCTACACTGGACTAGGTGGCGAGTGATCGAAGTCGCTTGCACAGACCCATGTAAGGTTTTTGTCGCCTATACTGGAAGAAGACCGTATCCTACACATAATCAATCACAAGACATTGATACATTGATACATTGTTTTCCTGCCGTAAAACATCCAAGCTGTCCAGCTTTGCTTACAGTCATAAATTTTGTTTTTCTATCATGACTTCGAGGTCTATATCAGTTTGCTAAACGAACTTTAACACGTTTCGATCCATTGGATCTCATAGAAAGTTGAACACTGTATGCTGCTCACACAACATACAGGATGGTAGAAATAAAACACAGAGGCGATGTTTCTTATTGATGAGATTGTGGCAGATCCATAATAAATGGAAACTGGAAGAGTTTTGGGTATTGTAGAGCAGTTGCAAACAGCTGTTCGAAGGTGATGACCTATACATTTAATCCCATCTCCCAAAGTGGTTAGGTAGCAAATATCTCGGTGCTCCATTTCGAAGAGACCAAGAGCATCGTTTCCTCATTTTGCAGTCATATACATGATCACTTTTCTGGTGTTGGCCAACCCCAGGGCTGGCTGATGCCTATCAACAACTGGAAGAGGTTCAAGAGAGCTTGGCCTGGTCGTCAATGTCTAAAAGACAAAACATGTGACAGTGACCAACCAGCGAAACCTATCAAATCTCAGGATAGCCGACAAGGAGTTTGAAAGGGTGAGAGACTTCAAGCTAGACAGGGATAAATGACATCAGCAGTGAGGTTAAAGGGCAACGGCCTTACCGCAGTGGTAACACCGGTTTCCCTCAGATCATAGAATTTAAGCGCTGTCGGGCTGGGCTAGCCCTTGGATGGGTGACCATCCGGTCTGCCGAGCGCTGTTGGCAAGCGGGGTGCACTCAGCCCTTGTGAGGCAAACTGAGGAGCTACTTGATTGAGAAGTGGCGGCTCCGATCCCGGGAACTGACATACGGCAGGGAGAGCAGTGTGCTGATCACATGCCACTCCATGTCCGCATCCAATGACGCCTGTGGGCTGAGGATGACACGGCTGCCGGTCGGTGTCGTTGGGCCTCCATGGCCTGTTTGAGGGGAGTTAAGTGAGGTGAAAGCTAAAATATCAGCAGGCAACAGATGCACTTTGCCACACTACCCATGCTTAGGAGCTCACTTCTATCACGAAAATCTAAAATATTCATTCACAAAAAAATTGAGACCAGTTGTTATGTATGGTGCAGAGAAGTGGACCATGACTGCAAATGAGGAAAGGATCCTTAGCATTTGGGAGCGAAAGGTTCTACGTAAAATATACTGCGCAATATACAATCAAGAAGGTTGGCGCACCCGTACGAATGCAGAATTAGCATAAATTTTTTAGGAACCTGACATTGTCACTACCATCAAAACAAGAAGACTGCAGTGGGAGGGACACGTGGTCAGAATGGAGAAAGATAGAAGATGTAAGAAGATTTTTGATGGAGAAAGATAGAAGATGTATGAAGATTTTTGATGGCAGGGCTGGAGGCAGACGACGGAAGGGACGTCCCAGGAAGAGATGGGTGTTCAGAAGTGAAGAAGACATAAAAAATCTGGGTGCCAGAGGACGGAGACGGAAAGCCATGGAACAGATAGAATGGCAGGATACTGCGAAGCACGCCAACGCCTTTCAATAGCTATAGAGGAGTAAGTAAGTAAGTAAGAACATGTTTCCTCATTTTGCAGTCGTGTATATGATAACTTTTCTGGTGTTGACCATTCCCAGAAGGTGCTGTTCACAACATGCGCGGGGCGGTAGAAATAAAAAGAGGTACTGTTATCTCATTGGTGAAAAAATACGTGGAAGGAGTCGCAGCATATGGAAATAGGACAACTCTGCAACTTTGAGGAACAGCTCCAAACAACTGTTTGAAGGTGATGATATCTATATTTAATTCCATGTTCCACAGCGACAAGTAGCAGATGTCCAGTGTTCCGCCAACGCTCTCAAATAAGTGGTATCAGGCAATTATTATGTGGCAATCAACAGTATACCAGTGGGTGGATGGGATGGGAAAGATATCGTTGATATGGGGCGATGTAGTGTAATAAGCACCATAGTTGATAGCACGACCAGTTTTAGCAAATTTACGTTTTACCGAAATTTTAACGCTAGCCAACGACATAGCAGAATGCTTCCCAATTTCTGCATCATCGCTAAGCCATCCCTCCACTACTTTGCAAATACCATATACTACACTGCAAATGAAGATAGGTGACTGTGCAATACGTCCATTGGGTCATATACACGACAGTATACCACACAGCGTCCTATACCGATGCAGTTAGATTATGTACTTATTTCTGGTGCGAAATTTATTATTACGACAGGGCATCTTTTCCTATGTAGATGGGAGTCACAGAGTATTTTCGCATTCATATGATAAAGTCGGAGAGTGAAAGATCTCCCCGCATTGTCGTTGACCAATCCTCCCTGCAACACTATCGCAGATTTAATTTGCACCTGACCAGAAGTAGGACGGTTCTATACCCGCTACATTTCACGTGTCATGAAGGAACTGAGCGAGCTGTTCAGCAAAGACTTTCCGCATCAGTCTTACCAACGGCGCACATCCATGTGCACAAGATCTCTCCAGATGCACGCATGTCGAGAAGGTTAGCACCCATTATCAGTGTATAGTACGCAAAAGAGTGTTGTTGTGAAATAACGGATGGCTAAGGAGAAACGCGTGGTTTATGCAAGATGGAGCTCCAGACGGATGAAGTTTGAAATATGTTACGTAAATCAACTGCGCTATCTGTTTTGAAGTGTTATTTCAGTGTTCTGCACCTAAAAACGCTATACTGTTAAAGCCATATGGTTCCCAAAGTATTAACCGTGCGGAATGGAACACTCTTGCCCGCATCTCGTGGTCGTGCGGTAGCGTTCTCGCTTCCCACGCCCGGGTTCCCGGGTTCGATTCCCGGCGGGGTCAGGGATTTTCTCTGCCTCGTGATGGCTGGGTGTTGTGTGCTGTCCTTAGGTTAGTTAGGTTTAAGTAGTTCTAAGTTCTAGGGGACTGATGACCATAGATGTTAAGCCCCATAGTGCTCAGAGCCATTTGAAACCATTTTGCAACACTCTTAATACTCTAAAGCAGGACATATGTGTCCAACATCTGACATACAACTATCTTGGAAGTTTTCTACGCCAATCACTACGGTGATAAACTTCAAGGTGGGAAAACTACTTCCTTCTACACTATTCTGGTGTCCTAGGAAGTGACCGAGCAAATCCTCGCTGTGAAGGTATCGTTGGTGTATATCTTCCACTTGAAGTTTGTATCAACCAACTAGAACGAAGACTGGAGACTGTTGTTCTATCTGTTAGGAAGTTAACGGATTTTATGTCTTTTTAAGTCGTTAATGGACGTACCCTCAACCATGTTTCTCCCGTCAGTCATGCTTAATAGTAGTAGTAGTAGTGGTAGTAATGGTTTTGACGGATGCGGCCATGCTTCAATAGGAAATGGAGTGAGGAAAAATGACATGAATATTTCGATAGTTGGTACAGTGCTTTACCATCAACGCCCTGCTGCATGAAAATGCACTCAAAGAAACGGCAACTTCATACGAGGGAGTAAGCACCATGATCAGTAGCCAAAGGAGATGTAACGGTCTTACTGCCGTTTACAGTAGCATTATCACGGTCCTGGTAGCATTACTCTCGCACAAAGAAGTTCTGGTCTGATGTCAGGTAGTTTTGCTCATGTGCAGGATAAATATCAATTTCGTCGTAACATCATGTCTTTAAAGAACACCCTCCTCACACTATTAAGGCAGATATGTGTGGCATCAGTCCACTCTCCTACAGAAGACGCTAGGGAATTACTTAAGTCTGTTAAACACACTGATTCCTCTTTAATATTAGCTTGTGAGAACCTACCCTAATTCGGTAATATCTATATTCGACTGCATGTGTTACACCACTGTCCTGGATTGGGATACATATTTTTCACTTGCTTTAATATAGCGTTTCAGTGCAATACATCGAAAGACTTGCACCCGGCGAACAGTCTACCCGACGGGAGGCCCTAGTCACACGACATTTACATTTAGTGCAATAAATATATCGCTTTTGTTGACGTACGTGTCAGGAAAACTAACGTAGTTTACAAGGGAGGAGGGGGGGTGGGCATTAAAACTGAACGCAGATAGAACATACTTTTTAAGCTTTTCTCGGTCTTGAGTGTCCAGTTACCCGCATTTCATGATATTTTTCTCTAAATTTATGTATTCTCAGTCATCTTAAGTAAATTTGGTAGGTTTACGCGATTTTACTTATTTCGTCGTATATCTCTCAATTTTACGTATTTCCCATTAATTTGTTGTAATTGTACCAGGTTTCCCTCAATTTTTACCGATTTTACGTAATTTTTCATGTTTTTTCGATAGTTTCCGTAAGTATCCGATCATATTGCTGGCATGCCCATGCGTTGTTTGATTTTATGTGAGGATATTTGCGTGTCTTGTACAGCAGCCTACTAAAAAGTTCTAAGAATTCCTCTCTTCCAAATGATCTACATGCATGTATTTTGGATAGGGAGGTCATGAAAAGTTTAGTACCACTCGCTTTGTACTAGATGAGGCTCAACGAGTGGTGCAGATGATAGATACTTTGGAAACTAGAAGTCTGAAAACAATTCCGTGTATTCCATGACACATCAGAGAGCTTGTCTGCTGGCTGTTGTAGTGATGAACTTAATGGAAACTTAAAGTCTGGAAACAGTTCTACATTCTCATTTGACTTCCACTGTATCGTATAGGGATCTGCAACAGGGAGTTGATATGTGTAAAGAGCTGATGTCTGTTGCTGCTCTGATGTTTTTCCGATAAGCATACGTTCTTACTGCTTACCAGATGAGCTTCGCTAGTTTTGTTCATTCCTTCCAACTCTGATACATTCCCACACCCGCGTCGGGGCATCTACAAACTGTAGATGTCGGGTCCATTTTTGCCCTAGTAATAAGTTATTCGTTAGCTGACAGTGTGTTGACAGCACTTAGCATCCTGGGCCACAAGACCCTCCCTCCTGCCTACCTACAGAGTGCATCTCCCCGGCCCCGGCAGCGTAATTTATGTACGGACAGTTAGTAATTTATGCATTCGAATCGCAACTGTCCGCCACTGACAGCGTTACACACATACACATACAGACTGTGCAGGCGTATTGCCAACCGCGAAGTCTCGATCTGAACCACTTGTACGTTATTTTCTGCAGTGCAAATAGTGCAAATCTCTTCGCAAAACGGCTCTGTAGGGGATATAAGCACATTTAAACTCCTCCTGGCAAAGAGCATAACATCTTCGACCCAAGTTATATTACCAATATTTCGTACAAGATTGTCTAGATTCTCCAGTAATAACAATAAACCATGTCGTCCTGATGCTGCTATCACACCTTTTATACTGTTAAAGATCCCAGATGACGACACATGATCGTCCCATTTCCACTATTTTGTGTGTTAGAAGCCCGCTGGATGGAGGGAGACCATGCTTCATGAGTATTATTCTTATGTACAAGTATTATTCTTGTGTACGAGATAGAAGAGCACATTAGTTGGATAGTATAGTGTAGCACTACATGTGGGATATGATTCAAAGGGGGATCCACCAGTGGAAGGAGTGGGTCAGGTTTATCAAGCCATTCATGACACATGCAGAGACACAGAAACACATAAAATAGAGCAAATGCACTGCATCCGAAAATATATTTTTGGAAGTGACTCGGTGCATTCAGTACAGTGGTATACTATACTATCTAACTAATGTGTTGTTCTATCTTCTAAAAGAATATAATTTCCGAAACGACAGACATATTTGTCATTGTTACCTTGAATGGTGATTTACCTATAGCTACTATGGCCTATCGTGATTACTCTACTTGAAAACTTTTGTTAAGTTAAAGTTATAGGTTATGTGGCCCCACTGACAGTCCCTGATCTCTACACGTCACACAAGCTGCAACAAACATTTTGGATGCAAAACACATTTTGGGCACATGGAAAGGTACGTACATGGATTTATCATGAATTCATGATTATTATTCCACGTCGTTCAATTCAACCACTATACTTATTCCAAATACTGTCATTATTTAAAATTATGAAAGTGCAGAAGTTTCGCATGGGTCCCCTGGTCGATGATTAATATGTTTCTTGTTGATTTCATTTCGTGTAACCGTGTCTTCATCAGTGAATGGTATAAATGGAGGCAAATGACGGTTGTCATTTAACCAAAGACAAAATCCAAATCGTGTGACAGTGTCCCGAATGTGAAGAGTGTGAAATGGGTACAAGTTCTCCAAATGTAATGTTCGCTATACACATGATCGTTGGACACTGATGCGTGCAGAAAGTTGACGTGTGCTGGTACCAAGACCATGGCGCACCATTTCAACAATGTGTTGCAGTTCCGAATGTTCAAATGTGTGTGAAAGCTAAGGTCATCAGTCCCTAAGCTTACACACTACTTAACCTAAATTATCCTAAGGACAAACACACACACCCATGCCCGAGGGAGGACTCGAACCTCCGCCGGGACCAGTTGCAGTTCCCCTATAGGTTGTTGAACTACACGCCCAGGAGAAAAATGGGAACCTGGAAGAATGCGCGTTTCAAGTAATGTACTGCAAAATCTGATACACAGTATACGATTATAAATTCGATATATCGGAGAGCGCCGATGGTGTTCCTCGACACCAGTATGAGCACTACCATCGCAGAAGCTGTAAACATACACCATATCCGCATATTCTTCATTATTGTAGGTGTATGACATTTTAGCCAGAGCGTTTACAAACAACAATTAACCGATGTTTCTCTCTTATACATTCTCAGTCTCTCGAACTACTTCAGTCACAACACGCCATGGGCAACAGGGCAGAAAGACATCTCGAGCAAATAGGTTGAAAGCAACGAGTAGGTTGGGCTGGAATAAAACTTCAAAGAGTTTGAGTGGGTAAGACACACAAGTGTGCATCTCTTGCTTAAAAAAAATGTGCATCAAATGTGTTCTATCTCGGGAACGATTCGGAGAAGGGTGTATGTCCATATGAAGTTTTTGTTTCAAAAGAGCCTTCTTGTCATATACTTGAATATTGACCATTCCTCCTGGGACACCCTGTATATGTAAGCAGTTAAAATATTATTAGCGATAGGAATGTCTGGAATTTGGTGTAAACAAGCTTGCTGGTTAGTGAACTGTTCGGAGGCACATCTGCTCTGCTGCGCAGTAGCTGTGGGAGACTGCTGGAACACGTTGCAGTAAATCGATAGCCAGCTGTAAATCACTTTCTCGTTTAGAACGCCTGTGCGCAGTACTTCCTTTAGGCTTGTAGTTTCGCACCCTTAGGCACAATATCACCATTGCAGGAGGGACTTTCTGCATTTGCGCTTGACTGACTTGCCAATAAAGCCGATTGTGATTTCTGTTGAAACAAACACCGCTACGTGTCGCATATACTGCTGCGACTCGTGGTTGATAGATAAAGTGCGTGTAACCCTTGTTTCGGTTGATGATTATAGACATGTGTTCCGTCTATGCATATGCGTGTTTCCCGTCGCTGTCCTTGTACATAATTACGGCTGTAGTCAAAGCGCTGCAGAATACCAACGGAAAAATACTCTGATCGGAGCACGAAAAGGCGAATATAGTCCTGTTTAAAAGACTGACTGAAAACTGGGTACCAGTTTCTTCATTCTACCTTTGAAAATCTTCCCAAAAAAATTCGCATGCGAATATATTCGCGCTCTTTTTAGCATATTACTCACCTCTCACTCCCACAACGTCCCCTAACTGTAATTCGCTCACACCCACTAATCCATCGCTGTGAAGTCGCTCTTACCCATCCACTCCCACTTGCCCATTCTCGCTCACTCATTCAGCCCTACTCATTCTCATTATTTCTTTGCCTCTCTGTCACCATCTCCTGTTCATTGCCCCAGTCTCGTTCGTCCTGTCTTACTACTACTGTCTTCTCTCACTGTAACTACAACTCTCTTGCTCTCTCTTACTGCTACTGTCTCATTCATTCCTTCCCAATGTTGCTGTCGCTTCTCATTGTTTCTCTCTCTCTTGCTCATTACCACTGTCATTGATTGTCTCTCATTATCACTGTCTCTCACCCACTTCCATTTCCTCCTTCTCATATTCCTCTCGCACTGGTACTGTCTGCTTCACTCTTTTTGTAGCACTGTTCTATCACTGTCAGCCATGTTCCATTGCCCCTGTGCCCCTCTGTTTCTCTCACGCTGCCAATGTCTCCTATTTCCGCATAAAAAAGCTCGAATATGTTGGTATGCCAAAATTTTTGGGAAAATTTATAAAGATGCTGAAGAAGGTAGAATGAGGCAGCTGGTAACCCACTTTCCAGTCACCGTTTTTTAAACAGCAGCATATTCGCCTTTCTTCTGCTTTTCCCCTTGTTTCCTTCTTTTCCCTGTCACAGCAGGGCATATCACTCACGTGGAAAGAACTTCGCTGTCAGTAAAACTGATAGTTTACTTACGTGAAACTGAGACAATGCAAAAACTAATTTTTTTCCCCAAACCTGATTTTTGTGTGCATAAAAATTTTGCATGTGCTTCAGTACAACAACATGGTGCTTTTAGACCCATTATGATGATAATGCAGGTACTTAACAGCATATTTATCTGTTTTCGCCTCGCACCTGATTTTACATGTATATTTTACGTGTACAATTAGAGTAACTTCGAATCTCTATATCAAAAAACATGGTTCAAATGGCTCTGAGCACTATGGGACTTAACTTCTGAGGTCATCAGTCACCTAGAACTTAGAACTACTTAAACCTAACTAACCTAAGGACATCTCACACATCCATGCCCGAGGCAGGATTGGAACCTGCGACCGTAGCGGTCACGTGGTTCCAGACTGTAGCGCCTAGAACCGCACGGCCACTGCGGCCGGCAATCTCTGTATCGCGGAAATGGATAAGGATATAAAAAATTTTCAATGTTGTTCGAGATATGGATCTCAGGAATATATTGTGAAAATGATATCCATCTGCGGCTAGATTTTGGTACCCAGAATCCATATTTTTTGAGTGTTTCTCGATAGCCGATAAATATTATTGAAAGTGGGAAGATAGCGCTTCTTGATAAAATCATTGAGAATATAGCGCTAAAATTTGACTGATTTACTGAAGTTATTTATGATGTAGATTTCGCCTCACACTGGATATGATGTGCATATTTTCGTGTTTGTATAATTTAATTTCGAGCATCTGTATTCCGCAAACGGATAAAGATATCAATAAAATTTTCAAGACTGTTTGAGATCGAGATTTTAGTAATATATCGTTAATATTGTAACCATTTGATGTGCATTGGCGTCTTGGAATTAGTGCTGAGATTTTGCTAAAAAAATGGTAAAACAAATACGTTTTTTAGGGTTCCCTAAGGAACTGCACATGAGATAATAAATTTGAACCCCTGTATCTCGAAAACGAATAAAGATATCAGTAATCTTCTCAAGGATGTTTGAGACGGGGATCTTAGGAATGTATCATCAAAAATATCAACCAGTTTCTGTTCATAGCCGTCTTGAAATGCGCGGCTCGCATTTGGTATGAAAAAGTGGTAGAAAAAACATTTTAGGGGGATTTTTCTAAGAAATAATGGTGCCTCCATAAGCCATTAAAGGACCACTGCAGTCCACGTCAAATTCAAAAAGACCCAAACGATCTGCGCCTTTTGCCTAAGCAGACGACATTGTGTAATGTTCACATTTTAACCCGGTACTGTAGGATAGTGACATTAAGATGATCCTTCTGTTTGGTGTACATATGGTCCCTAGGCCAAAGGCTATCCAAAACAGCTTGACCCTACCTTCCTATCGCCATGAGCCCTGTCTGTAAGTGCAGCTCCCCCCGTCGGAGGTTCGAGTCCTCCCTCGGGCATGAGTGTGTGTGTTGTCCATAGCGTAAGTTAGTTTATGTTAGATTAAGTAGTGTGTAAGTATAGGGACACAGGATAGAGTAGCATGGAGAGCTGCATCAAACCAGTCTCAGGACTGAAGACCACAACAACAACAACAAGTATAGGGACTGATGATCTCAGCAGTTTGGTCCCATAGGAACTTACCACAAATTTCCAAAACCGTGCCAGAAACCAATCACTCTTAGGACAAGCAAGAAATATGTTATGGTAATATCACTGAGATATCATTTAAATTAAGCAAGCCATTTCTTTCCTGAAGTTGTTCTGAGCAGAGAGATAAACAACAGTCTACTGTAGAAAACTGACATACATGTTAACCACCCAAGGCACTCCATGTTGGATGCAAATATCATACTTTCCTGCTTGGAAAGTAACAGAAGGTAATGATTCAAACATAAAAGATTGGTTATCGGTCGCTTCTGTGACCAAGTTCTGTCTTCTCTCACCCAATGCATCGATTAAAAATTGATAATTTTTTGTGAAGGCGTTTTATGAACTATTGAAATTATGGTGTGGGAGTGAGAATATTGAAGATCTAATGTGGATGGCTAGGTTTCCCAAAACTCAACATAATCTATTGGAATTTGAGCCTCCTTGACACTGTAATTGGTTTCCTTTACTAATATGTTGGTTGTAAAGAGTAGAGGGGCAAAGTGAGTTTTGGCACAGATCTAATTTATTCTAAATGGCAGACTCTCCCCCCCCCCCCCCCCCTCCCCTGTTCTCTTGTGTATATGTGGCACCACCACAATGATTATGTGTTGGAAATTGGTGGAAAAAGCTGAGCCCCTCCCTCCCCACCTCCTCTGGAGAACTGGGTAGAAAACGCCCAGTCTGATCTGAGCTGTTGGACTGGAAGGATCACATGATACGAAATTGAAATGAAAATAAAAATTCGAATTGTGGGGGTTGGATCTCTTTATTTGGCGGTAAAAGCTCACCATTCTCTGCTTTTGGAAGATGTGAGTGTTGTAAAATACTTTAAAAAATTATCAACCTATCAAAAAGTAGATAAATATGCAAACAGATCGCATTTTTCCGATCGCGCTTGCGATACCACCACGAAATTGGCATCAATATCAACCACCACAAGTAATTACACTGATGCAGATCGCGTTAAACATATCTGACAAAACAGAGGTCTTTTTGATGGTAAATTATACATATCATCAAAAAACCATAACTTAAAACATCGTCACAGGTACAAGAAACACTCACCACACATAATTACACTGCTGGAGATTGCAATCTTTTCTTGTTCTAATTACCTTGATACTAGTTGGTGAGAATAATGTCTCACAAAAGAACCAACTCTATACAGATCCAAAAACGTTGCTAATAAAGATCTGTACATACCGCCTAACATGCGCCGAAAATGGAATCTATAATGATGCCTACACCATCCTCTAACAGCTATAAATACATGTGCAGTGCTAGAAATCACCGTTACTGCACTGCACCAAATGTCAGGACTAGTGACAGCTCCAAGCAAAAACACCATTCCTGCACTGTGTCAGAACTACTAACAGGTTACTGCGGGGTGTCCTTCCAACTGCAGTAACTGCCAGGGGTCTGGTGGTGCAAGAGGCGATTGCCACCCGTCCACCAGGTAGGTAATATTATTCTTAGGTGCTACATTGTGTGATGTACATTGGGTAGTTTTTTTCTCCTCATCTGTAGAAGATAGAAGTGTTATCCTGTTCTAAGAAGAATATACACAACTACCCCAGCTTCATTTTCCGTGCCCCACACCCCCAAATTTTTATTCCCCCCCCTCACGCCCTCTAAAAAAGGCGGGAAAAACTGTGCTGTAGGTGTGGAAGGTGCAAGCATCATCATGTAGGGGGATACCCCAGCTATGTACAAATAACGAACAGAAAATCATAAGCATCTGTAAGTCCACCTACAGATCCAAACATGTTGCAAATATCGTGAAAATCTTCGTCTAAACTTCACCCATAGATCATGAACACATACCCAACATACTTCTAATAGCGTTCTATAGGACGTCACAGCTGTCCTTGAAGTTACTTGATTTGCAACAGTTCGTTGAGTCAGGTACTTACAAGCTACATGTGTCTCCCTATTTCCACTGGATGCTGCTTCAAGATCTTGGGAGGTTGTGCAGGCACTGTCTGCTAACTGCATCAAACAGAAACACTGTTACTGCACTGCATTGGGACTGCTGACGGAGTCCTGCACGTTGCAAACACACAACGCAAGTAGATCATGGAATACTCACCATTCCAGCCAGCCAGGTGAAGGGATGAGCTACATCACCAGAACGGGAAAATCCCAGTACGGGGAATTTGGACAACACATTGATCACTGAAAAGGGCCGGCTATGCTCCCAGCAGTGGCAGATCTTGAGACAAGCAGCGATAGCTTCTTACAGCTCAGGCTCCATAATAATCTGCAACCTCAAAAAAGTGAAAAGCATCAACAAACGGTGTCTCAGAAGATAGCATTGCACTATAAATATCGTCTTTGAAAGCTACGTATCTGTATGTAAATTAGTATTGATTTATCACGTCTTTTATATTTTTTCATTAGGCAAATGTTTGTAAAAACATCGTATTCCCTGCAACTATACAGCAAATGTGGGATGAGTACCTCACATATTGTCATACTTATGTTGTTATTTAACGAAAAGTTTATTATTTTGCCAGTAACTTTATCTGAATATTAATTGCAAGTGCTATTAAAAAACTATGCTAATTTAAAAGTGGTTAGTTGCATGTGTCAGTGGACACCATAATTGAAATGAAAAGAAGAAACTTCTGTCACGAAGGCACTAGTAATTGTTTAAAAATATGTAATGACAATCTGTTGTCATTTATCATGAGCACACTTGCACAAGGATTCTGACTTCTATATTTTTGAACTAATCATTACTTATATGTATTGTAAATGAATTGAGTGTAACCGAATGTATATGACATTGCTTTATTTAAATATAGTTGTAATATATTAGTTTAGTCTGGGAAATGGTCATGTTGAATCAAATGTCTTTAGAACTTAAGAACGATTTATTTTTGGTGAGGACGGCCTTCAACCAATGGAAAGGCAGACAGTATCTGAACACTATGGGAGTCAAATGGAGACTGGGACTTTTGGAGTAAAGAGCTCAAGGGGCAATCCTGGACACTTACGTTTGTACTGGAAGAAGACAGATTTGCCTGTAGTAAAGTGCACGATTTGGCCATCTAGCTGATTGATTTTGGGCAGTGAACGGCCGCTACCATACTTTAATTTCTGAAGGGACGTTGTATTTCGAGAGGTCTCAAAGTTCTCCAGCGAAGGACTCTAACTTTTGCCGTTTGATTACCGAAACTGAAGCAGACAGAATATGAATTACTGTTCTTTGCAGTACATGTGTTAAATGGTGATTCACCACGTTTAACTCTGAACTGTTTTGAGCTGGTGAATATTTCGCATATTGTGATTACTAAATGGACTTAGTTTTCGCTTATCTGTGATGACTATTTACTCTGGGGGATTTTAGTCTGGGAATTTTGCTACCATTCTCGTAATGATCTCAACACAACTTTACTCGATTTGATATTTTCTGTCTGTATTTTAAATGAATATCGTAGGCCCACATCCCATTTATTTTAGATGTCCTTTCTGGAATAAAACATTATTCAACATAATTCTCATTCGTCTATAGCAAGTACAGACGTTAGAATAGAACCCTGTTTATTAAATTATTCATTTTACTTTATTTTGTATTTCTGTGTATTTTCTTGACTCGCAACTTTAGCCAATGCATGGAGTATTTGACTGTAGGATCACAGCGACAGGTTATTATTTGGATTGAATTAGCTGCAGGGCACAAAAGCCGATGCGCGTGGCTCGACTGTGACTATATCGAGCTATTCCTTCTAAACAGGGCCGTATATAGACCAAGTACCAGAAGTACAGGCAACTGCAGGTAAAGACACAACTGGTTTGGTCATATGGTCTATTGTTTGTGAAGAGCAGCTACTCAACAGAAACCGTTAGGAACCATCGTAATTGGGGGCTCGTCTGGGATATTAGTCCCTTTAAAACTGCAATTGAAATTCTAACATTTTACACTATTGTGTGATACTCGTCCTAAATTTATTGCTTGTTAAATAGTTTGTATGGGGGCTCTGAACATAACATTTTGGAGCAGTCGCGCGCGTGAGAATCGGTAGGAAACGCTTCGTGCGGGGAACTTCAAGAAAGAAAAAGAAGGCTATGCAGAGGCGTTGGTGAGTCGAATCTGCAGCGGCCAGCTGCAGCGGAGACCTCGACGGTGGAATAACTCCAATGGCGGCCACGGCAACGCGGACCACAGGCGGTGATTTGGAGTTCACCATCATCGACACTTCGGGCAGCAGCAGTACAGGAGGAGCCAGCATGACTGATAAGTCAAGTATGTAAGCCGATGCTGTTAATATGTGTGAAACTGCAGCATCATTGTCTGTAATGGAACTTTCAGCAGTCACCCACATATGTTGGTGGGCCAGATAGTCCTATATCTGAACGTGGTGATATCGATAGGGACGATATTAATGGGGGAGGTAGTCTGAAATCAGGGAGAGGAGATTTAGTTGCGAGTGATTCAGGGGTGTGGTTAAGGAAAATTCTGACAAGTTTGAATTCTAAAATTGGGGTACTAAGTCCTAAGATGGGTTCAATAACAACAGAGATAGGTTCAGTTGAGATAAGTGTAACAGAAAGTGTTGAGGTGAAGGAAATTAAATATGATAGAGAAGGGATGACAGATCCAAAATTAGAAGTTATGAGGACAGATGCAAGCAAAATTTCTGAAGAAGTTGGTGTGGTTAACGACAGAGTCGACACTGTGGAAAAAGATTTTGGGGACAAGTCGGAAATGACACATTATTAGCTGAGTGGCGATGTAAAGAATTGTGTGCTGAGGCACAATACGCTTGAGGAAGTGACCACTAAATCGGTTTACAATTTGCTTGGTAGAGTGGTATAGTCTGATAAAGAGATGGTGAAAAGGAGACAACAGTTGTAATCAGAGATTAAGAACAAAGTATTGCAGCGGGAACAGCAGATTAAAGAAGTACGTGCACAATTAAATGCTTTAGATGCAAATCAGGCTGCTACTATGATGGGTTTCCATAGAGTAATTCACGGACGACAAAGTGTTTTGAAGATGATGGGAAATACTATCCAGTTGATTTTCTGCTGCGTGCAGAGGTAGATTTGTGAAAGGAATGTCGGCAGAGACAAAAATTTTGTTAGTTGAACGACATCTTGAAGGCAATGCACAATCATGGACAAATTTAATGAGTGCTTCATTTACTACCCAAGAAGTGTTTGAGAGCTGTTTCCTGACGAAATTCTGGAGTGAAGCGAAACAAACACGACTTCAGAATGAGTTCCTAAACGGACCAACTTTCAAACACGGAAGTGGATCGATGGGGGATTTTTGTGAGAGTGAAGTGGCTGAGTTGACGCATAAAAAACGTCTGATGGAAGTGTTGGAGATTACGACGTTCAACAGACGAAACATTTATAAAGGGATCTTGTCCACAGCTCGACAAATTCCATCGATGAATTTTTAGATTTCATCGAGAAACTTGACCAGGCGTTGAAAATATTTTGAACAGAAGACAGGGAAAAGTGTACCAGTATGCGAACAACCGTGATATCCACCATAATTATAATCATAACAGATATATGGAAACTGGACCTTTCGCAAAGGAAATCAAAACTGAGAACGGAGATTTGAGAGGCAGGACTTCATGAAAGACAGCACCAGAAAAAGGTGTCGGGAAACTAGAAATCTCCGCGTCTCAGGTCTGGAGGTGGCGCAATAAAGTGGCTCTGAAAATGAAGCGTTATTTTAAAACTTCTATGTGTTTGGAAAATTCGGCGAAAAAGCCACCAGTGTTGCAGACGGAGGTTATAAGAAATAAAAATAAAATGGGGAATAATTTTAAGCAGCGCTACCATAAAGAGTGCGCAAGAACTATTGTAAAATGTGGTGAAAGATTCGGTAATGATGATATGAGGCTGGAGAATTTAGATGGTGAAAGGGAAGTGAATGATGGAATGAATGTATGTTTGTTGAGAGAGTCAATGATCAAAAGAGGTGGATTTGAATTTGGTGGAGGTGGAATTTATGACGAATTCGTATGAGGTACTAGTCCATAGCAACAATTATAGAAATGTAGGTGAAAGCAATGAAGATGATAATGTATCGCAGAAATTAGATGAAACAATCGGTGAAGGCGGCGGAGTAGCAGTAGTCTCGTCAGCTGCAGATGAATTTTTGTGATATATCGACGGAAGTATGTGGAGGTATTCGTGAAGGCGGCGTAGCAATTGTCCCACCAGCAGGAGGCGAATTTTGTTATATATCGACTGATGTTGGTAATTTTTTTGTTAAAGGAATGCAAAGGTGATGTTTTAGACGCGGAAGTTGTGAAAGTTGAGGCTACTGATTCAGATATCTTGGAGGAAGGATTCTGTGCATTTATTTCTGTTGACGGAAGTGAACCAATGACTCATAATCAAAGCATGAATTATAAGTGATTGTGGAACAAAGAATCTGAAAGTAATGTGTCAGGTAATGGATCAGAATAAAAGTGTCTGAGAAATATGAGAGGGGAGGAAATGGTTCCGAATTTGGCGGAATTGGAGGTACAGTGAATTCTGATGTGGATCGATGCAGTAACGGCAATTTGAATGGTGTATCGGAGGAGGTTGACGGAGTCATTGGTAGTGATTTCTATAATGTATCGACAGGTGTAGTGAACGTTTTAAGTAATGAATCTTATGCGTTATCGGCGGATGTTAACGGAGTTAATTCTGATAAAGTTTGTATAGATTCAGCAGAAATGAGTAACGTTTTGTGGAAGGGAGAAGAAGTTATAAGTTTTGTCATTAGTTGTGATAATGTTGCAGCTACTGATGTCATTACTTCAGAAGGGGACAGTATATCTGATTCTTACGTGAGAAGGATAAGACGAAAGATTTTGAGGGTGATTTTAAAGCTGTGGATGGTATAGTGGTGAATCGGGACAATATAAATTGGATAATTGGGAAGGAATTTGTTTAGGACTAAATGGTACGGCAAGGAAGAAAGTGACTGCTCTATAAACGACTGGAGATGGTATGGAAAAATATTGGAGTCATTACTGCATCACTATTGGGGACAGGAGAAATATCAAGTAGCAAGAGATCGTGAAGAGAGGAAAGACGAAACTGGGTTGAAGGAAGTGTTTAATGATTTTTTTATGGCGATAAAAAAAAAAGGTACACTGCTAGGTTCCAGTAGTAATGGGTCGGCCATATCAGAGCAAATTACGAACAACGAACAGAATAGTGTTAAGATTAAGACTGCAGTTAATGGGCTATGTAAACCCACATCAAATGAAATGCATTTAGAGTGTAGTGATTACTTAGAATGAGATGTTTTATAGTGAATGGTTTAGTTAAAATGTCCTGCTGGGTACGAATTTCCTGTGTAAATATAAAAGTTCATTGAATTATGTTGAGAAATACCTTGAATTTGAAATAGAGGGTAAGAGAGGGGAAGTACTCCGTCGTCATGCCAAGAGTGGCCTACCGGGACCATCCGACCGCCGTGTCATCCTCAGTGGAGGATGTGGATAGCAGGGGCGTGGGGTCAGCACACTGCTCTCCCTGTCGCTATGATAGTATTCTTGACCGAAGCCGCTACCATTCGGTCGAGTAGCTCCTCAATTGGCATCACGAGGCTGAGTGCACCCCAAAAAATGGCAACAGCGCATGGCGGCCTGCATGGTCACCCATCCAAGTGCCGACCATGCCCGACAGCGCTTAACTTCGGTGATCTCACGGGAACCGGTGTATCCACAGCGGCAAGGCAAGAGAGGGGAAGTAAAATTAATAAATCTGAACTGGAGACAATGAATTGCTCATACAGTAATTGCTAAAGGTTGGGACAGTTGTAC